>NC_135542.1:79975032-80130032 GCF_045843805.1 Urocitellus parryii | reverse complement strand
TCTGGGTCTCCGTCTCATGTTTTTGCATGCATCCTGGGGGCCTTCGGCCTCATTGCTGCAGACAATGACTCCTGAGCCACTGAGTGGGTGCATTTAGCTCCCCCTCATGGGTCAGCTCACAAGTTGATAGAGAATAAATGTGTTTTCTTGATGGAGATGAGAACCATGATGAGACATGGCCCCTGTGCTGGAAGAAGTGGGATTGGAAAAACTACCTGAAGTGCCTGAACTTTTAACTGCGCTAATTATCTGCAACTACCCCTGGGAGATGTGCTTCCCATCGTGAGCTGGCTGGGCCCTTACAAGTTTAGCTATTCTGCAAGTGGCACCAATGTTAGAGTCTAAACAGACGGTGTGACCTTCAGAGATTAATCAGTTAAAACGTCCCTTATGAAGCTGTTTTAGATTATTCTTGACAGTAGCTGTTTTTGACAGGAGAAGGTCAGAATCAAAGTCCTTTTTCAACCATTGTAGGACACACGTCTGCATCAAATGTAGCAAACATGCAGGAATCATTGAGGAAGGGCGAGAGCGTTGTTTTTAACTCCCCATTTTCATGCTTTCTTTTAAAGCAGAAACGTTTGGAACATGACAAATGGGGTAAAATGTTTTCCACCTGTATGCCCAAGCCTATCTGCAGAGACACATAATACCCCTGTGCGCAGAGTCGCTAACATATTTGAACATTTCCCCCTTTGATGTTGAACCACGGGTCTTAAGTGCGCTCCCCACAGTCCACTTTTACTCTGTGAGTCAAATTGAAGTTCTTGAAATGGGGCCGATGGCTTTGCTGGCGAGTGACTGTGCTCTCATTCTATAAGAAAGAGTCACCCAATCAGGGCATTGTGTTTCCGTTTCTTTTATGAAATAAGTCACTTTCTGGCAATTGCTGTTTGCTTTTGAAAGCTGGAAGAGTCAATTTGGGGTCTGAGGGGCTGGAGAGGAAGCCCCCAACTGCTGGCAATTGCTTCTTCCTCCGTGTGAGTTTGAAGCTATTGTCCAGGCAAGAGAATGTAGGGTAAGTCTGGCCGGATGCGGGGAACTCTGTGTTTTAAACACATGACATACCATTTTCTTCCATTTCAGTTGGATGAACCTAAATGCAGAAGAGATTTAAAAAAAAAAAAACACAAATATAACTCCGTCCCTTTGCTGGGGATCATTGGAGAATGAATTTGCTTTTGAGTGAATGATGCATTAGTAGCCCTTTCCCCCTGCTTGTACTTACTTTGCTTTGTTAAATTTCAAGATGCTGTTTTTGTTTGTCAATAGAGAACGATAGACTGGTTATCCTGCTTTCCTTTTGGAAATCAACTTAAAAAAAAATACCCCATTATCCTAGAAACATTGCAGGGAAACAATGCTGACATCTTCTGCTTGTTAAGTGACTTGAACATAGTTTTGACTTTGATGTGGGAGGGCCGACATCCCAGAGAGAAGTAAAACTAATTCTTTACCTGACTGTGGAGGCAATCCGGGGGACCAGAAGTTCAGAGAGAAGCCCAGGGCACCTCCTCAGCATGTCTTCTCTACCCCAGTAGTGAGGTGGGAGAGGAAAGAATCATCTTTTAAGCCCCTAGAGTCTGCCATCTTTCTCAGGAGTAGGATCAATCCCTGTGTCAATCATGATGATATTCAAGTGCTTTTCTGCCCTGTGCAGTGCCAAGTGCTGGTGTTGGTGGCTGATGGAATGCTGCTCCCTGTCACCAAGGCCTGAGTCTATTTAAGACACAGAATAAGTCAACAAGAAGTGTGGCATAGCACGGAGTCATTATCCTAGTTCCTTTGATGGAGGGCATCCTCCCATTTGGGCAAACTCGGCGTGAGGCCCAATGGAGTCAGCTCTCTGAGGTCTTCCTGTACATTTCCATCCTTCTGATATCTACAGAATGAAGACCAAGTGCTCAGCATCATCCAGATATGGAGGAAGATATTCCCATGTGCGAAATAACATCCTTGCATTCAATGGAGTGTTCGTTAGAAAGTCATATGCAAAAAAGCTCAATAGCAAAGCAATGCAGTGTAAGAGATATATCACAAGCATTCTAAGGATATGCAGGACGGGGCTAATTTTGAGGTGAAAAAGACTTCTATTTGAATTGCTTATGGGCTAGATGATGCCCTTAAACTAGTTATGAAATTCCTCTCTATGGCCATCTTATTGACAAAAACAAATACATAAACAACAACAAAAACTTTGCTAGGTTAGCGGGTTAGAAGACAGTGTCAATGAGCCTATAATGATAAATTGTAATAAAATACCAGCCGCTGGTATTTTATTTGCAATAAAATATAATCACTTTATTAAGCAATGATTCTGTGCTAGAAATTGTGTGCTAAGTGATTTCCATGTACTTATTCAGCTTTATCCTTATTAATATCTGTGAAACAGGTACTTTTATTATTCTATCTTACAGATGAGGATGTTGAGATTCAGAATGAATCCACTTGTCTGAACGGTAAATGGCAGAGGTGAGATTCACACCAGATTTGTGAATCCCAGAGTCGTGACCTAATGACCACCATTGGCTGCCTGGGTTTGGTCTTGTATCTGGGAGGGAAACTGGGGTACTCCGGGCATCTTGTGGTTGTTTGGTCATGGGTATCTGAGGTCACACAAGATAAGAGAAAGTGAACAAGGCCACCGACATATCTCTTCTGCATGGTAAGTTTGAGTAGAAAGTGGAATGATAATTAAGTGGCTGAATGATAATTAATATATGACTGCTGAATGTGATTTTGGGGGAAATCAAATGCCAAGAGTTATAAAAAAAAGAGAGAGAGAGAGAGAGAACCTAAAGCCCTAATGTTGGCCAAAGAGCTGTGGTTTGTTTGGAGAAATAGAGGAATGGGAGTTGTTTTTACACAGAGTCACTAGGAGGCCGTGGGGACTTGGGGCCCAGCGGTCGCCAGTGTTTCTACCAGCTTTCTGGGAAAATAATTGCTAATCGGTGAGCTGCCAGCCAATTGTTTAATTTCCCCTTAGGCTAATTGGACTCTGAACATAAACACCCAAAGCAGTGCTCTCTGACAAGAAAACCTGGTGCTCGGGATGGGGTGAGCTGTGCTGTGCGATGAAGGTTTGGAAGGTGAGGAGAGGAAGATCAGGAGAGGTGACATCATACCACGGGTTCCAAGCAACTGCTACTTCGTTCAGTTGTTGCCTCTATTAATCTTCAGGGGGTTGGGGAGTGTGGAAGGGCTACCCAGGGCCTCAAAAAGAGTTGCTGTCACCTTCGGCTCCTAGAAAGACCAGTGAGTCCCGTTCATGATTGGTGTTTTGAGCTCTTGAAAACCGCCAGGATAAAAGCAATCAAAGCAACATCTTGATAAAATGTCCCTGTTTCGAGCAAGCACTCCAAACATCCAGTGTAGAGATACATAGCAATCCAATCTAACGATTCAGATCAGACCAAGGACTCCATATATGCCTAAAACGAGGCAGGTGACCTCAAATGATCCACTAACAGTGAGCTCTGTGGCTCTGGACAAATGACTTAACCACTCTGAGCTTCGGTTTTCTCCTCTGAAGAGCAGGGATTCTAATATTTCCTGCCTGTAAGCACTGTTAAGAGGATTAAATAAAACAATTCATGTAATGGATTTAGAACTATCAGCTGTGGGAAGGCCCTTGGAAACACAGTTCCTTTTAATTTTCCAATGAGAAGATCCCATGAGCCCAGAAGGTTCTATTCTTGTGGTCAGTCCTTGGTTATCTCCCCACCTTGGTTTGCAGGAACAGAGACGTGGTTCACATGAAGACGTCACAAGGTACTGTTACACAAACTGACCAATTTTCTCCAAGACCCCAACACTCCAGGTAGGCCCTGGGTGTTCGTTGTGAATTTTGAGTGTGAGCAAGTTTCCAGAAAATGGAAGTCAAAATAGTGGGTCAGGCTAGGACTCCCCTGCCTTCCCTTGAATTCATTCCAGGCTCTGGTGAGAAGAGGGCAGTCAGTATGCAGAGTTCCTGTGCGTTTCAACAATAACTATATATACACATATTTCCCCTTCTATGCTTTAAAAATACATATAAATGTAACACTCCTCTTTGCTCGTAATGAACAAAATGTCCAAAGTCGTGCTTAAAATACATTTGAACAAACAGAAGCTGCATCTGGAAGCATGGTTAGTGGGAAGTACAACTGTTTGGAGAGGTTTAACTTCTTTTTTTTTTTTTTTTTCCTTTTCCAAAGCAAATGCTCTGAAAAGTTCATTTTATATCAGAACAGCCTTTTCTCGAACCTGTTTTAAAAGTTAATTATCAAAAGCTTGCATCTTCTAGCTCTTGCCTATGGATCCCTGCTGCGTTTGTTGTTTAGCTTTCCTTGGGAAAGAGTCGCTCTACGGAAGATCATCGGCATGATGTCACAGTCCAGGGACTCTAACCGTCCTAGCTAATCAGCTTAGAACGCCAGTACCTCCTTAATGTGGGATCTGGGACCTTCTCAGTGCAGGGCGAGGAGCTGAACGAGTCTGCCAGCGCATCACTTTATTTCTTTTGCTTTAAGCAAGAATAATTTGCCTTTTTTTTCCTCTCATCTTTCTCCCTTGTTGTTTTGCCCCTGAAAACTGTGCAGCTAAAGCAACCTCCAGGGTGGACACTAAATCTTCTGATGCAGGCAGAGCAGTGATAACATCTGAACCGAGGGTGCTTTTCCAGGGCATGCTTGACAGATGTAGCAGGGCCTTTTAGGATTTAGTGCTGGAGCGTATCTATTACCCGCGCTGCAGCACAGCTTGGCAGGAGCTGTGTGGTAATCTCCCATGAATTCTGTCTGACTTATCAGAGCTCCTGAGCAGGCTGCTGCAGGACGCCCGGGCTCTGCGGGCCCGGTTGGGGAGAGGCAGACCTTCCGCTGCAAACTCTTTG
Organism: Urocitellus parryii; assembly: GCF_045843805.1. NCBI lineage: Eukaryota > Metazoa > Chordata > Mammalia > Rodentia > Sciuridae > Urocitellus > Urocitellus parryii. Next base: position 80,125,159 of record NC_135542.1, on the reverse strand, counting down.
AACTCTTCCGCGGGGCGTGTCTCAGAGGTGGGGTTCTCCCAGCTCTGGAACTTATCAGCCCCTGGCCCCCTTGGCTTTTGGAGAGATCATGTCGAATCTGCTTTCACCCCGCCGGCTTCTGAGTGTATAGTTTCAAGAGACAAAATTTAATTTCTAACATGGTTATTAGGGCCAAAGTGATTGTTTTAATGAAGTGGCAGCCTGCTTGGGGCTTTGATGCGGGGAGTAAATAGATGCATGCTAGGAGCACCTTCTTGCATCCCTCCCTCCTTCCTTTCATTACTTCTTCTTTCCCTTCCTGCCCTTCTTCCCTTCTCTTCCACTCTTTGCCCCCTTCTCTCCATTTTCTGGCAAGGACAGGCCACCCTCTCTATGGGTTCAGCCTGAGAGTCCCTCTTCTCCCCTGGCTTCTGCTGCGTGAGTCTCATTGGGTTCTCCCAGAAGGTGCTATTGGACAACCCTGTCCTTCTCTGCTCTAACAATTACCTTGGCATTTTATAAAAATACCAAGATTGATCACAAACACCAAATTGTTTAGATCACAGATTAAAGTTTAATTTTGGAGTTTTGCTGTAGGGTTAGAATTAGCTTCAGAGTGTGTGCCGCATAGGAGGTGCTGTAATTTGTTTTAAGGATAAGGCCTTGGGGCAGCTGTGCATAAAATGAGCATGATTCCTTATTCCCACGGTTGATTTTTGAATGGGAGTGCAATTAGAATTTTTTCACCCAGAAGCACATACAGTTGGAGCAAAGATAATACCTTGAATGCATATCAGCTTAGGAGACCTCTCTTGGAAATTTATTTATTGTTCAGCAAGTCCTAATGCAAAGAGAGCCATGCTTTCCATAACAACAATAAACTCACCCTTTAATTTCAAGTCTGGTGTGTTTGTAGAGACTCTTGCGGTGTCCTTGTTATCAAGTGAGACTTCGATGGTGAATTTTAATGTCACTCATAGAAATGTAGAGCCGGTTATTTTTCTTTACAGAAAAGAGCCTCTTAGAAACCAAACCCTGGAAAAGCAGTGCTCTCTGTACCCTCGGTTGGCTACAGAGATTTTCCTGCCATGTCCGGGAACCCTTCCCTGAGCAATCAAGCAGTGACCTCCTGTGATATAAAGGAGCTATTTTTTTTTTCTGATTAATGATACTAATCTCATTTGTTTTCCACTGGAGAAATGTTGGAATCCATGTCCACAGAATACTTATTTAATCTATCCAGCCAAGGTGATCTTCTCTTGGTCATTGGATGCCATGGTCACTGCCAGTGGGAATCTAGCCTCATTGACAGGAAGGGTGGAAGGGTACTGGGCTCTGGTTTGGAAGTGAATATTCTTACTCAGAGAAAATTCCAGCACTGGTATGTATGTATGTATGTATGTATGTATGTATGTATCTATCTATCTATCTATCTATCTATCTATCTCCTTTTAAAGGGCAGAACCTTAAGAGTTATGATCTTTTGAAGATTTCTTTCTGGAGATGAAGTCATCAGAATATCTATATGGATTTAGGGTTTCCTAAGTTGAAAGACTGAATTTTTTTTTTAAATTCATTTTATGGTTTAGGTAAATATGGAGCATCCCTTCTCCATGCTTTTTATTATCTTAAAATATATCCATCACACATTCTTTATTGAACAAGAATGCAGTCAGGGTAAGTGACCACCAAAAGCAGTCTTGGTTGTCTCCTATGAGAAAGGGTGATTTGGATAATTCAAACAGGCTGCCCAAGTATTAAAAGACCAGGCTGGTGGTTGACCACTAACTTTGTGCAAAAGTTCCAGTGGGCAGGTGCAGCTGGCACAGGGGAGCTGGCACATCAGGGGGGCCAGAGAGCCCGAACCTTCCCCGCTCACACAGGCTGTTGGAGTTCAACCCTGATCTTGTGACTTAGCTCTCTGCTCTTTCAAGTGCTAAAATTGGTGGGAAGGTAGGGTTCAGTTGAAGACTCCATGTTATTATTGCTCTTTTCTTGGAAATAAAAAGCCGTGGCTCACTCTTTGCTCACTCTTGAAGGGTAAGCCCTCAAGGTCTCCACTTCTTGGTGCAGCTGTGCCTAAACGTTCTCTCACTTTCCCTGTACCTTTCCCAATTTGTCCTGCAATTCAGAAAATACGAGGCTGATTATTTAAAACCCATGTTCAATTTTTAATGCATATACACCACTTTCACATTTTCTCCTTTTTGCAAACTTGAAGTCACATTTCTTGTGAATTGATTGTTCCACTTGATAATATAGTTTGGATATCTTCCCACATCAATGAATATACTTCTACAGTGTCACTCTTGTTGGCTACATAGTTTTCTAATATTTGCCGTGCTCACCATTATTTAGCCAACCTCTCCAGTGTTAGGTAAGTTTCATGGTTTTGTCTTTGATCCATAGTAGTAATATCACAGATTTCTGTAGTATATCTTTGTGTACTTCCTTGATTACTTCTGTAGAATAATTTCCTAGAAGTAGAATAAATAAATCAAGGAATATTTAAAAATGTTAAGGCTTTTTAATAATTTGTTAAATTGTCCAACAAAATCATTATCCCTACCATATAATTCTCCCTATATTTTCATACAGTTGTATGTTTGAGAAGGCATTTGTCTTGATACTCCCACATTGTCTCTTTAAAAATATTAGTATCAATTTGATAGGTAATAATTGATTTTATTGTTTTGGTTTATGTTTGGATTTTTCCTAGTTTTTTTGTTTTGTTTTGTTTTTTAGGTTCTGTACTTGTATCATTCCCTAGTTGGTCTGACTTGCATGATGATGGTGTTCTTTCTTTAAATCCTGGGGTTGAGGAATATGCTTTTCACTTCTTGGAATAGGAATCATAGTATTGAGATGTGGTAGGTACTCTGTGAATCCCAGTCCAATTGAATTAGTTTGAAATGGAGAAAAAGAAAAAAGATGAAAGAACCATATTTCTTCCAGAAGAAATAACTGGGGGAAAATTTAGAACAGGATTAAAAGCGAATGAATTGCCATTAGAATTGGAATATTTTAGGAAATAAAACAAAATCAAGTTTGAGAGATGGCGGACCAATGCCAGTTCTTATACATTGCTAATGGCATGACTACTTTTGAAAAATAATTTGGCATTAATCTCACAAGGTAAACACCGGCCCACCCTATCACTTTGCAAATCCACTTTTAGAAAAACTCTCACATTGTTCATAAATTTTCCCAACTTCCCTTTTTATAATAGAAAAAAATACGGACACGACTTGAATGCCCATCAACAAGAAAATGGGTAAATCCACTCTGGTGTGCAGGGGAATGAAATATATCTTACAATATGGATAAATCTTGCAAAAGTAATACTGAATAGAAAGAGTCAGTTTTAGAAAACCGCACTCAGTATGATACCATTTTTATAGGTCTCAAGAGCAAGAACAGCATTCCTAAGCTTATGTACATTTGTGGTACAGCCACACTTCAAAAGGTGTCAAAATTAGAATTTGTGGTTGTGTTGGAGGAGGAGAGGAAGGTAGGAAGGAAAGGAGACATATGCACCTAATCATGTTTTAATTCTTGCATTGGGTGGGGGGACTTTTGTCAATATTTATTATGTGATGCTTTATAATATATATATATATACGTGTTACTTGTAAATTTGATTGCTTCCAATAATTATATTTAAAATACAATAAAGAAAAGAAAGAACGGAATAAAAAAATAAATGCTGGTAGCAAGCAGCAGTTTTAATCTTCTACAAGAACAACTCTGTCTTTTGCCTTGATCTAGTTTCTTAGTTGTTTTAGCTGCTGCTTCTAATAAATCACCATTCCTAAAACTCTCTCCCTAAGTCATTGATGAAAGTGCTTCTTAATGGACAAATGTCTGAGGTGCTTTCCCAGCATGCCCACCACCAGCCTGTCCCCTTGTGATCTCTCCTCTGACAAGAGTCTCCTGACGGGTCAGGGATAAAGGGTTAGGACAACTTGGTTGGCCGCTGATGCATTTTTGGCCAGCCTGACTGACACTGTTCTCAGTCACCAAGCAGGCTGGATGGGAGACTTTTGGAAGTCACAGCCACAAAGTGATTTTCTTGTCAAGCAACCTATCATATTGCATTCGACATATTACTTTCCCTACCACCCTTGATTCCCAGTCTGAGTTCAGGATATACCTGGATCATTCGAATATTTTTGCCATGAGGGTGAGAAAGGCAAAACTGGACCCCTGTGGTGGTGCCCACCTGTGATCCCAGTGGTTCAGGGGGCTGAGTCAGGAGGCTCCTGAGTTCAAAGCCAGCCTCAGCAACTTAGCAAGGCCCTGTTTCTAAATAACATATAAAAAAGGGTTGGGGATATGGCTCAGTGGTGGAGCAACCCTGGGTTTAATCCCTGGTACCAAATAAATAAATGAATAAGTAAATAAAGGAGCAAAACTGGTCAATGTCTTGAGGTCATTTGGATTTTCTGGGATAATCTTGGTTTTCTCTCTGTATATATTGGGCTAGAACAACTGGAGGTGATTGTGTTGCCTGAAGGACATTTGGCATCGTGGGGACACATTTTTTTCAATGGGGAGGGGTATGCATCGGGGAAGTGAGTTGAGGCGAGGGATGCTGCTAAACATCCCTCAAAACCCATGAAAAGACACATCCAGCTTAAAAGATCAGTAGGGCCGAGGTTGAGAATTTCCAGTTAGGAGTGTGTTTCTTTTTCCAGTTGGGGACAAGGGTTCTTTGGGTTTCTGAGCTCCGTCTTGGGAGTAGACCTATTTACATAGTGTAAAGAGGCATCAGGGAAGGCAGAGAATGGTCACATTTGCTTCTGTAACCCACGAGTGTGGACCTGGGGTTCATTTTATCCAGCTTTTTGGCACCTACTGTCTCATACAGTGGTAACTGGGTGAAATTCTCTTTCTCAAATTGAATATAAGCCATTTGAAGGCAGGGTCGACGTCATATGCTAATTCATCTCTTCCACAGCAGCTCTTATAAAGTAGTGCCCCCAAGATTATGCTGAATGAGTAACAAATCACTTGATTATAAGGTAGAATTGGAAACTTCCTCCACAGAGGCTGTGTGTGAGGAGCTTATCATATCTGAGAGGTGAAAGGCTTAAGAGAAGCACAGGTGAAAGGATATTAACTGTCTCTCCTAACCCTTCCACTATTGTGGATTTATAGAATGTTGTTGTGCAAGGGGTCCTTTCATTGCATCCCCTCGTTCCTAGGGGAAGATGTTGAGATTCAGAGAGGTTGATTATATTATCCAAGTTTGCACAGCGAGTTCCAGGCAGACTTGAAACAGAAATGTCATTTTGGTGTTTCTTTTTTCACTGAGCTGCTCAACAAGTTGTCTTTTTGAAGACTTGTCCCAGTACTGGGCTCATGAGTTTTAGGGAAGATATGTGATTCTGTGCATGTGCTCATGCACGTGCCAATAGTGACATGTTCGTGAGCTGTGCTGAATATCAAAAACAAGCCCTGAGTGTTTGAGCATAACCATTCCCTAGCCCGTTCCTGACCCTAACAGGGGAAGTCTGGTTCTTCTTCCTGCTAGGTCCTGCTAGGATGATCTGCAGCGTTCTGACCACAGCACTTACCATATTTTATTGGGGTGGTGAATTTAACATCTGTTATTCACTTGAGCTTTGGGAGGACAGGAAGTAATTTATTTTGTTCGATGCTGAATACGTAGAAGATGCTCCATAAATGGGTTTCCATGAATAAGTAAATGCAACAGTAAGTCAGGGATGGCCATTTCTGGCTCAGTTTTGGGGAGGGCGTTGTTGGAGTGTGTTCCTTGCTGTTGATGTGGCGATTTCCCAAGGTAGTGGGGGGCAGCTATTGAAGACAGCTTCTGCCTATATGACGACACACTGGGAGCTCAACAGTTCCTCAGGATTGGGAGAGGGTGACCCACGGGGCAGATGCTACCTCAGTTGCACCTTCAAGAGGCCTGAGAGCCCAGCAGCAGAGAACCTCAGAAGTCGCTGTGTCCACAGTGTGATGTTTTTGACGTGGGAAGGCCATTAATATCCATGTTTTTTTTTTCTCCTTCCAGAGACCATGGTGTCTGAGCAGTCTGCCCACAGCTTGTTATATGGAAGATGAGATAGCTCATTATCCTGAAAATTCTTCAATAGCTGCTCATAATAAGGTCAGTTAAGTACAGAGTGTCCGCTATCATTCAAAATCGTATTCCCATAGAAGTTTAATCCAACATTATTTCCACACATTATTTTTTCTTACTCTCCTAGTTTGGGGAGCTGGGAATTTAGGGCATTCCAATTGATATGAGATTCAACTTGAGATGGGGAGCTCCTGCCCCATTTCCTGATGCTTCTGGAACTTCCAATGCTCTTGGAGACAAGCTTCACATGGATTCTTTGGGGGCTCAGTATTGATGGAAAATGACCCCCTGCTCTGAACAGGCCACCCAGAGCAAAGCAAGACAGACAGTAGGGAGAGCAGGTCTGTTTTTTCTTTGGAAGTGCTCAGGAGAGAAGGGAGATTTGAGAAGGAATCCATTCTCCATTTCCCTGGGTTCTTCCCGAGCCCCAGGTTTCCTAAGACCATCGCTCCTGGATCCCTATTTTTCTCACTGTATCATGAATACCTCCTCCTCAAGGCCTCTTTCCGGGTATTTGCCCTGCCACTACACTGTCCATTCTGCAACACCTTGCTTAAGTCCCTGGTCTCCATGAGGCTGTCACAAAGGCAGAACGAGGGTCAGGAGGGCAGGCAGCACAACTTCCAATTTACCGTGAGAGCACCTGAGACGGGGGATAGGTGTGCTGACAGCCAGCACCTGAGGATGGTAAAACCTGACATTTATGGAGTGCTTGTGAGGCCAGGCTTCTCCAGGCTTGATGTTGGCTAATTCTCACCTCGTCCTTTGAGGAAGGTGCTGTAGGATCCTGCTTTTACAGAAACAGGAGGCCCCTGTGGGAACAAATAATTTGTTCAAGGTCATTTAGCAAGTCAGGGAAAGCTGGGATTTGAGCCCTACCCGTCTGACCTCAGGGACTGTGATCCCAGGCTACCCTACCAAATTCTGTCTTTTAGTGGAAAGAGAACTGGGCCAGGAATCAGAATCCACAGCAGTGATTCTGGGTTTTCCTCATTTTCACTGTTGGGCTTTGGGCGATTGAATGTTTCTTTTTGAGTCTCCATGTCTTCCCGCATAAAACAAGGATAATAAAACAGCGGACATAATGTTCTGAGTGCTTCAGAGGACATTTATGACCACGGCTGGTCAACCCTGAACCTTATATGAGGTGAAGACTCTGCCAATTTCCAGCGTGGCTTCTTGGCTATTGTCACCTGCCTGTGGGTCTGTCTTGCCAACTGCATTTCCTGCTCATAGGAGGAGGACACTACGTCTACTTCCATTACATCTCAATGACCTGCTTACTCTGGCCTGGTCCCTGCTTACCACGTGGTGGTTTACGGTAGGTGCCACATATTTCCATGGTTGCACCTGCTCTTCATAAATACCTATAATTGTTCCTCCTCTTATGAATTTCAAGCCTCTCCTTTCTGAACATCCAACTTTCTCAGCACCCCTGTTTAACACTTTTCAATGGAACCTTCCATCAGTGACTTGCCTACCCTTTCAGGGTCCGTTGCCTGCTCTGGCTTAGATTTGTGCTTAACGACCTAAACCCCACCTCCTGATGTGTACTGAGTTCTCTTCTCTTATCCTCTCCTTCTCTATCGAATTCTCTGGCCAAATCCCCAACTCCTTGCTGACCCTGGGCCCACACCCAAGTAGCTAGTGCAACTGGAGAAATTATACTATGGTGCTGAATTTAAATTTAGGAGGACAAATCTCAGTACCCCAATTTTATCACCTTGCCTTCATGAATTTACTTTCCCTCTCTTCAAGATAATGTTTCCAACCTCCTTCCCCTTCAAAACATCAACACTTGTTCTAATTCTTCTCTTAGCACCCAAGATATCACTTCTTATTTCTCGGAGACAAATAGAAGCACTAGATGAGAATCACTTCATATGTGTGTTGTGAAATACGTCAGCCTGCCTGCATCTCAACCCACGTGTTCCCCTTCCTCCCGAGTGGCCTCTGCCTGTCCCTGACGTGATAGAGCTCAGCCCTGTGCCTGTCAGGCTCCTGTCTGGCCCATTTCTTCAGTAGGCAAGGTCCCTCCTGCCTCAGGGCCTTTATACCTGCTGCTTCCTCACCTCCAGCTCTCTTCCCTCAAGTCATTGTCTGGTTCACTCTAACCCAGGAGCCTCCTCAAAGGTCAGCCAGCTTCTCCTGACCATGCTATCTCCTTCGCCTGCTTTATTTCCTTCTTAGTGCAAGCCACCATCTGAAATATAATTGTTCTTCATTTACCTGTTTACTGTCTGTTTTCCCCAGTCTTGATCCTTGCTGCATCGTTTACACCTTCCTGGGGAACGGTTAAAATCACCTTGCGTATAGGAGGTGCTCAGTCTGTTGAATGAAGGCATGAAGGAACAGAATGAGGACCCTGTAAATGACCTTGGATAAGTCACTTCGTGGGTGTCAGATTTCCTCGTCTATGAGGTAAGGGGGTTGGCTCCCCACTGGCTAGTGCCCATTCCAAGTTCAATTCTTCCTAAATGAGGAGCGTTTGGGTCATCACGGTCATGGTCTACGATCCAGCCATGGGCTTAGTTTGTGTTTAATGCCCACCAGTTCCATGTGGACCCTGAAGGCATCTGCTGGGCTGGATTTCTGCCTTGTTTGGCTGGAGTGTTCTCATCATGGAACTTGAACAGGAGAAGAGAAATGGAGATTGCTGTGGACATTTGAAGAAGTGAGTGCCAAGAGACCCAAGGAAATTCAGTGAAGGCTCCTGTCCAGGCTGGGATGACTTCACCAAGCGGGCCATGGCGAATGCTCAGCCCGGCAGAAGCTCTGTGGAGTAGGTGCAGGGCCAGGCTGACCTCTGGGGTAGTCACAAGGCCCTGTGCTGGGTATCCCTCCAGTTTATCTGCACCTTGTTGTGATATTTACCCCTGGCATATAGTGATGCTCAGGTGACCAGATGCCTGTCCCCAGGAGCTTTGGGGTTGAATCTAGACAAGAGGGAGGCATTCGTGTGTTCAATCAATTGAGGAGAGTTCATGAAATGCCATGTGAATCCCAAAGATGATGATGATGATGATGATGATGATGATGATGATAATAAACACTTGAGGCCTTAGTGCATGTGCTCAGTGCCAAGGGTTATATACATTATCTCACTTAATCCCTTAACACCCCATGAGAAAGATAAGAATAGCTGACATTACTGGTGCACCAAGCATCTCTGAGGCCCCACACTGAGGACATGTGGGTGGAGTGGACGGGCCCCACACCCACGGATGGCTTCTCACTTCAAGTCTCCACACCTCTCAGCTCTCATGCTTGAGGCTTTTTGTGCTCTGTAGGAACATGCCCGGCTCACAGGCAAGGCAGTCCAGAAGGACCAGTGTCATGACACTTCCAGGGTCAATCCTCAGCTGACACAGGACACGAGTTAGTGGAAGAATATACCAGCTTCTCTGGTCTTTGGCAGTGAGCCAATATTCTGGATATTAGAAACCAGAGGACCCTAAGAGAGTGCCTAGTGGGATAGATTCTCATTGCCCACCAAGGTGGGGATGAATTGAGGGGCCACCAGGCCTACTGCCCTATGGAACTACCCCGGAAGATTCCTGATGCTCATTTCCTGATTGCCCTCCCTTCCTGGTCTCCTTTCCTTCTTTTTACTTATACTGACTACAGCTGTCTTCCTGCATCCACATTCCTCTCCCACGGTCTGCATTTGGGAGAACCCAAATGCATAATTGATTCCTATTCCACTGCTGAAATACTGCAGAGAGAAGGAACAAAGGAATCTCCAGGCCTCCAGTCCCTGTCTCCCCATTTCACCAGACTGGAGCTTCCTAGCCATGCTCCTGCTTCCCCAGGTGAACCACAGTGTGTTTGGTCACCTGGTCCATGGGCCCAGACCCTAGTTGTTTTTAAGATAAAAAGCATTTGACTCTTTGCTCCCTAGCAATGGGCAGGGCATCCCCAAGGCACTGGAGATAGGGCTCAGGATGAGGCACGTGGCCAAGCTATCTGGGCTCACCTGGTTGAAAACATCATGACACACGTTCTGGAAACACCTGCCCGAAGCCTAGGTAGACGTGACCTGACAGGCTGTGTTTGTCCTGCTGGGCTCCACGCTGCAGTGACTCAGGCTCAGGTGCAACTTTCTTCTTTCCCAGGGTCTCCGCCCCACCCCCAGACAGCTGGGTTGCATGTGGGTTGCGGCATGTCCTTTTGGGGGAGCCTTTTATCCCATAGTGTTGGAAGCAGGGAGGGAGACTTGCCTCTGATCACCAGTGGGGGCAGTGGAAGCCAAGCCAGGAATTTGGAACTGGGGAAAAAAAAATAAATTGGGATGATTTTTTTTTTTTTCAAGGAGGAAATATTGGTGGAAGGACCTGGATTAGGCTTTCTGGATTTCAGTGAATTCTCTGGGCTTGGCATTGTGCTTAATACATTCCAGAGCCCTCGTGGCCATAGTACTGTACAGAGAGAGCAAGGCCTCCTTGGTCAGGACTTCCAGCAAGAGTGTCAACTCCACCATAAAACTGGGGTGAAGAGATCGAGTTGGGATGATGTCAGATGAGAGGCCGGGGCCTGTGCAGTGCTTGACACGCAGAGGGCACACCACGGCCTCCTGTCTGCCTTCCTACGTGCCATGGAATGGCAAAGAACTTAGAGGGTAGGTTCCCTCATTATGCAACTCAGTGTGCACGAGAGACAGGTTGTGAAAAATATTCACAGCAGGAAAGATCTTGATTGTTTCATCAGGGAGCATGTCAACTTTCTGCTCTCTCTCTCTCTCTCTCTTTTTCTTTCTCAGGAAAGTTCAGTACTAAACTTCTCATGTGAGGGATACCAGGTTCCCAGCTTGGAAGAATGGAGATTTCTACATGTTGGAATGGGTAACAATTGTCGGGCGGAGCTTGTTTAAATGTAGATCACCTGGCAGTATCCTCAGAGACGCGGATTGAACAGGCCTGTATGTTTTAGGAAGCAACACCCGCTTGATTTTATCTAGTTTTCTAAGAGATCACCTTGGGTATCCGTGATGTAGGAAACACTGGCACCTCAAAGCTTGACACACTGTGTCCTCAGAGCTTCTAGCCCAGTGTTTGGGGCGTTAGGGCATGATGGTTAATTTCATGTGTCAACTTGACTAGGGTAAGGGATGCTGAGATAACTGGTAAAGCATTACTTCTGGGTGTGTCCACGAGGCTGTTTCTGGAAGAGATTAATATTTGAATTAATAGACTCAATAAAGAAGACCCACCCTCACCAGTGTGAGTGGACATCATGAAAAGGCCTGAGTATGATAAATTCACTCTGTCTTCTTGATCTAGCATGTGTACTTTCTTTTATCCTAGACATTGGCTTCCCTGGTTCTCAGGCTGTTGAATTCTTGACTGAATGACATCACCAACTTTTCTGGTTCTCCAGCTTGCAGATGGCACGCCATGGAACTTCTTGGCCTCCATAATTGCGTGAGCCAATTCCCATAATAACTCCCCTCCTATGTATCTATGTATATTGCTGTGAATTGGGAGTGTCCCCTAAAGATCTGTTTGCTAATGGTTGGATTGCCATCCTTAGTGCTAATGGGAGATGGTAGAACCTCTAAGAGTTAGGGAACTAATGACAGGAAGTTAGATCATTCGGGGCATGCCCCGGAAGGGGATATGGGGACCTCTGTCCCTTCTTATTTCTCTCTTTGCTTCCTTGTTGTCATGAGGTGAAACAAGCCTCCTCTACCACATGTTCCCACCATGATGATGGACTGTCTGTTACAGGTCCAAAGTAACCAAGAAAAGTGACCATGGACTGAAACCTCTGAAACTACAAGTCGAACAAACCTTTCCTCCTTATAAGTAGATTTCTCAGGCATTTTGTCACAGTGACAAAAGCTAGCATGTATACCCCATTGACTCTATTTCTCTGGAGAACCCTGACAAATGCACACAACCAAGTCTTCCTTCTGTATCAATCCATCAGTGAGACAGCTTTTCCAAGCAAGCTCTTAACAACAACAACAAATTAGTAGCCAGTTATTCTATCACAAGAGTTGCCCTTCTTCCTATGGTAGAGACAGCCATGGGCAGAGTACTGGCCTCTCCTCTTTGGAGGAAGTCCACTACCTTTAAACTCGGTCTCTCTTCATTTAGATAGGGGGTAGAAGTTTTCTCTGACATTGACATCATGCTTATTATTTAACAACACAATTGAAGTGTCCTGTCCCTAATCTTATCCCCAAGCTAGCCAAGAATAAGGGGCAGCTCAGCTGAAGTTCAGCTTACTTGTAGGAATGGAAAGATTTGGTCTCCCTTCCCATCTTGAGAGAAGAGGGTCACATCTGTAGCTTCTTGAATCTACAAGCACAAAAATTCCACCTGACGTCTTGGACCCCAGGATATCTGTGTCGTGGGCTCTTGATACCTGGTCCAGGATCAGGAGAACCATGGGGGAGACTCAGAAGCAGATCTGTTGCCTGGCAATCTGCTCGGGAAAAGCATCTGCAGTTCTGCTTTAGCCTTTCGCTCTCGAGTCTCCTTACTTCTCTCTTTTTTTTTGTTCTCTTTTCCACTCTCTCTGTTCCCTCTCTGCATTTATTCACCCTCTACAGTTAAACATCTGTCTTAAATCTGCAAGGCTAGTCCAAATGTTTATGAGGCTTATTTAATAGGAAGAATAATGATAACTGCTTCTGTTTGTTCTGCTAAGTGATCCCCAGGCAGGAAAAAAAGAAAATCCTTTGCCTAGAGTGAAGCTGTAGTCACCCTAAATTTGTATTCATAAAGAGGAGGAAAAAAAAAACTAATATTGGGATGATGATAATGATTACTCAGGATTGGGAAGGTCCTTTCTGCTGTCCAACAGCAATGATTTTATTGCACACCAAGGCTGAGGAAGGAGATCATCTTTAGGGTTTGGGGGACAATTGAATTGCCACATTCTCATTTCAAGTGGAGCCGTATGGTTTTTGGAAACAGCTACATTGAGTCATAATTGACACACAGAAAACTCTACATATTAAAAGTGTAGGAGTTGATACATTTTGTGAAGTGCATATGCCGGTGAAACTCTTACCACCATGAAAGTCGTGAACACTTCCAGTCCCCCAGAATCTCCCTGTGTCCCTTGGTAATCCTTCACTCCTGTCCCTCTACCTCCAGGGACCACTGATCTGCTTTCTGTCACTATAGATTTCTTTGCATTTTCTAGAGTTTTATTTAAGTGGAAACATGCAGCTTGTGCTCTTTTTGCCTGACTTCTTTCACTCAGAATAATTATTGTGAGATTTATCCGTGTTGTTGTTGTGTATATCATAGTTCTTGGCTTTTTACTGCTGAGGAATATTAATCATATGCATAGACCATCATTTATTTATCCATTCACCTCTTGATACTTGAGGCATTTCCAGTTTGAGCTATGTCATAAAGCTGCTATAACATTTGTGTTCAAGCCTTTGTATGGGTAATTTATATTTCCCTTTCTATTGGATAAATAACTAGGAGTGGAATGAGGAGCCATATGGCTTTTAAGAAGCTTCAGGGATGATTGGAAAGAATCTAGATCTGGCAGTGAGGAAATCTGTATTTAATCTCAATTTTCCTAGTTATCAGCTGTGTGACCTTAGGCAAGGCACTTAACAACTCTGGGTCTCGAGTTTCCTCATCTGTCAAATAAGATGAAAATTAATCTCTGTTTCACATACACAAGAAGAGGACCAAGAGACATAACCCCGGGGCGGGGGTGGGGGAGACTTGCCAAGTTTAGAGAATCCGCACAGCTTTCCAAAGCTGTTATCAAGGAATAAGCTCCCAGAAGGGAAAAGTCTATGCTTTCTGTCTTGCTTTGCAAGAGATGGAACTGTCCAAAGTCTCCAGAGGTGAAGCATTGCACTTGGTCTTTATTTGTTGCCATGGTTCCAAAGTTGCAGCTGCCATTTCTTTTTGCCCCACCTCCCTGTTTCTTCCGTCTCCTGTTACAGTCCCCTTGATAAAGACAGGCACGTTGAGCAAGGGTGGGCTGTTAGAGTCATCCAATGCAGCAAGTTTCAGTTGAAATGAACTTTCCTCCCCTGCCTTGGGTTCATGAATCCCAATGGTGAAAACCAAGCAGAAAGATGATGTCACAGAGCTGAGACCTCAAGAGCAGCTCTGAGGTCCTGAGAGCTTTACTAAGAAAAAGTTGTCAGGGCACTCTTCTCTGTGGGTCTAGCTTCTCCGGCACTCGCTCTCCTGAGAGGTGTGACTTGCATTGGTTAGAATCTCTGAAGTGCAGCAGGCTGTGCCTACATCCGGGTTCCCTGCCTACTGACTTGTAGATACTGGGGATACTACTTCACTTGTGACGTAGGAATGCTAACCACAAGGCCGACTCACCTCCATGACTCTGGCGATCACACAGCTATGCTCTGGATGGGTAAAGTTCTGCTAGACCTTTGTAGCTAACTTCCTCTGCAGACTCCATGTCTTTAGAAAAGTGTGATTCCACAGCAGATGGATGGATGATCCTATACATGATGGGAGATGGCGTGGCGAAGCCCTCCCTCCTCCTCAAGATATTTCCTTTATGTATTTGAAATCCTTTGTATTGGTCACCACTTGGAGTTAAGGCAGAGCTCCATCAACTTAAAAAAGCCAGGACACTGACCTTAAGGTAATCATCTAAATCAGAGTATGTTTTTAGCAAAGTGTTTCAGAATATGGGCATAGAGTAGTGTGGGGAAAAGTGGTGGGGAAAGCAGAGTATTGGATCTTCTCCTTTTTTTTTTTTTTTTCTAAGGCTATTCCCACTCAGGGAAGGCAGTTTATTGAGTCATTTCAGTGATCCAAATTAAAACTCATTCTTTATCTCCTGTAAATATTCCACGGTTTCTTTTTTTCCTTTCCCAACTCATCCATATGTCTTAGTCCTGTTAGGGGCAGTTTCTTACTAGACCAAACAACAGCACTCTATTGGATAGGCAAAGTTTCTTTTATTACCTCATTTATTCTCACACTTTTTCTGTGAATCGCTGAAGGAAACAGATGGTGCCATCTCTATTATACATGTGGAAAAATAGGCATAGGTATAAAGAGGCCAAAGGTCTTTTGCGAGATCACCAATTTAATGGCAAAACCAGTGGTCAGCGGGTGAGAATGCCAAGTTCCTGAGGCTGCCACGTATGTGGGTGAGAGTCCAGGACTCAGAGGCCTTGCTGTGGTGGGGGCTGACTCTAGAGAGAAGGGTGGTTCCTGTTAGAAGCAAAATTGGAGAAAGGCCCCACCCTGGGAGAGAGGCCCATCCTTACTTCTCCCAGGCCTTAGGAGCAGGGAATTCTTTTAGTCGCTCCAACCTGTCTCTCCCAGGATGCTTGGACACCTAGATCATTAGGATAAACAGGGGAGAAAATAATTTTGTCAAGAGCATGACTGCCTTTCAGGGTCATGCTGCCATCCATTACCCTAGTGGCCAGCACGCTGAACAGGTGGGCTGAATAGGGCACCAGTCCGATTTTCCTTTATATTTCAGCATTCCTCACTACTCAAACTGGGCATGGGATTTCTGTTTTCCCCCACTTCTCTCTGCAGCATGGCTAAGGCAGATGGGGTTTTGGCAGCATTGTTTTCAATCTCTTTATGAGGAAACTGAGGCCTGAAGAACTATGGTGACTCACTCAAGGTCATGCACCCAGTAGAGGAAGCTCAGATCTGACTCACATCTCTAGGTTCTTTCAGTAACACTGTGTGCCTCCCTAGGGAAGTCTGAGAATGGGGCCTGTTATGGTTTAGATAGTAGGTGTCCCCCCAAAAAAGTGAGAGACAATGCAAGAAGGTTTAGAGATGAGATGATTTTAAATGATTGGGTTATAAGGGTCTTAATCCAGTCAGTGGATGAATCCCCTGATAGGAATTAACTGAGTGGTAACTGTAGAGAGGTAGGTTGTGAGTGGAAGAGGTGGTCCCGGGCAGGGGGGAGATGATCTTTGCAGTATACATTTTGTCTTTGTTGAGCAGAGCCCTCTCTTTCTCTCTGCATCCTGGCCATGTCCTATACCACTTTCCTCTGCCACACTCTTCTGCCATGATGTTCTACTTCCACTCAAGACCCGAAGAATGGCACCCGTGAGTCCCCATCGATGAACAGAGACCTCTGAAACCATGAGCCCCCCAATAAACTCTTTCTCCTCTAATTGTCAGGTCTTTGGGGTCACAGCAGTGAAAAAGCTAAGACAGGGCCTACCTGGCTCTCGGGAGCCCACATCTGGAATATCAAGCACCATACCTACCATTTACTGCCATTGGGCGCCCTGAGGACGCGGGAGTCTTAGGTAGCAGTAGGCCTGGTGTTTCTCAGAGACGGGGCCACAGAAGTGACTTCTCTCCTAAGATGATTCACTGCCATTAGAACCCAAGTTTTCATACCTTATCTCGCTTGGGGGGCTTCTGGCTGATCTTTTTTCTTCTGGATGGTCTATCAACTTCCTGGAAATGGAATCATCACCAGGTTACTAGAGAATCTGGTAGAATAATTAGGAACAAAGGAACGAGCCAGCTGAAGGAGTCATTATGGAATGGATGGCCTGTTGTTAAGTACTCTTGTTCATCATGGCGCCTTCTCCCTCTCTCTGTGCTTCTTTCCCAAGCATCATGATATGGGTCATTCCCATTACTCGCCTTTTTAACCTGCCCTGAGTACTTAGTGTTCCATGCCTCTCACTGAAATGACCAGTTATTTGGACCTATTTTATAGGAAACCGATAAGCTCTAATTCAATGGACAAATTATGTGAGGACTTAGTGGCTGGAAAGGCTTTCTGGTGCTGTCTCCCACGGGGCTTTTGCATTTTGAGGGGAACCTTAAAGCTTACTATGACTTGATAAAAATGTTGGGATCACAGCTACTCTTCACCATGCTAACCCTAGTGTCACAGCACACACACAGAGGCAGACTGGTGAGTCCAAAAGAAACCAGCCTCTGCAGTGAACACTCGGGCCTCTCTCTCAATCATTCATATTTGGCTTTATCAAGCACTACTAGCTGATTGGCTGAATTTTCCCCATGTTTTCATGACTCTCAGTTCAATGTCTCTTCTTGAATTGAAAACAAAAAAAGACGTAGTCTTTTTTTTTTAAATTTTGAAATTTACTTACCTGGCAACCTGATGGTACTGAGAACATGACTCTAGCAACATTCTGATATTTGTAGGGTCTAACGCGAGAGTGCAAATGAAGGCCCATATAACAGATATCTAAAGGTGTAAATCAAGCTAAAAGACTTTTATATAAAGTACATCTATCTTCCTATCTTGTCAATTATATCTTCCTAATGGCATAATTGACAAATATGTTTGAAGCTATTCTTTTTATGTAACTGAAATTTGGCAGAAAATCAAAGATGACAGAATTTACTTGTTTCAGAGCATATCTGAGTAATTTTTATGGCTGATGAAGTTTAGTTGAGTAATAAAATGAAGGCACATATGTATTTTATTCTCGCATTTTAATTTCAACAAAAATCACTAATATGGTGATCAAAATTTTCACACATTTGGCTTCCCATTGACAGTTGTGGCCTAAGAAATAAAAACTATAATTGTAATAAAAATGTACTCATGAATATGTTTTTATAAAAATACAAAAATGCAAAATCTGAAATATAATTTAAAAATAATTAAATATAAGATAAAATTGTATTTATGTGTGCTTTTATATACTTTCATATACATATTTTCTTTTAAAATATTTTTAATTATCTATTATAATAAAAGACAAAATGCAAATTATAATTTATGGCATCAATTGTAAAAATTGAAGTTATGTAAATAAAAGCTGAAATTTTTCATTTCATTTGTGAAAATATAATTTAATCGTATTTCTAAGAAAATAAAATTATTCTTAATTTAGACATTTAATGTCCATCTACTCGCTAGGCTAATGATTTACATTCATGAATGCTATGCCTAGATGTACAAACAAACATAAATTTAGGAATAATATGAATTAGTGAATATTGCAAAATGTTCCCTAGTCACCCTATGCCACTGTTATAAATACCATATTTATTTGTGAACACATATAAAATCATAAATTGGGACAGAAAGTAAAGCATGGAAAGAAAGCTCAACATTTCTGGGAAACCAAAGTTATGCAAGAATATATTGAGTTCAAGCTATCTAAGAAAAAGGATTTGACAAGATAACTCATGTTTATCCCTTTAGCTAAGCAGTTCTAATGCTCAGTTTCTCTATATTCTGAAATAGTGTCAATATCAGTGTCAGCAGCCGTACAGCATTATGGCATTCAAACACAGTTGCTTTTCGTTTTGAGAATATAGGGGGAAAGATGTGGAGAAGACTTTCCCTGGGGCATGAACAGTGTTGATCATGAAAGTAGATGCTTAGGTTAATGGTTATGCTGTGGCAATAATGAGTCTCGGGTCCTGAGTGACACAGGTACCCATGGGTTCTTTAATAAATGCATCTTATTTTGTTTGTGATAAGAAGGCTTCTCTAAACTAGAAGGCCTTGGGCAAGGATTTCTTTTGCTGAGATCTAGGGTAAGTATACATGACTGCATTAGCCAGGGCTCTCCAGAGAAACATAACCAACAGACTTAATGGATCTATCTATCTATCTATCTATCTATCTATCTATCTATCTATCAATCATCTGTCTATCTATCTATTCAATTGGCCCAAGTGATTAGGCCTCTTAGTGAGAGGTTCTAAATATACAGGTGGTTAGCTGGAGCCCCAGGGAAGTGGTTGAAGTTTCAGTCTGACAATCAGCAGGTTCAAGATCCAAGAGGAGTCAATTTTCAGTTTAAGTCTAAAGGGAGGACCCATGTCCATCTTAACCAATCAGATAGGAGGACTTCCCACTTATTCAGCCTTTTTGTTCTATTCAGGTCTTCAAATGATCAGATGAGGCACACTTTCCCTAGGGAGGACAGTGTTCTCTACTTAGTCTACTATATCATTTTTTTTCTTTTATACTGGGAATTTTAACCAAGGACATTTAAGCACTGAGCTATATCCTCATCTTTTCTAATTTTATTTTGAGACAGCCTCTCACTCAGTTGCTTAGGGCCTCGCTAAGTTGCTAAGGCTGGCTTTGAACTTGCAATTATCCTGCCTCAGCCTCTGGAGCCTCTGGGATTACAGGTGTGCGCTCAGCTACTGCATCAGATGTTAATCTCATCTGGAAACACCCTCATAGACATACTTAGAATAATATTTGATAATTGTTGGAGCACTCTATGGCCCCTCAAGCTGACATATAAATTTAACCATCATGATGACTAAGAGCTAAATATGCAAAAAGAACTAAGTAGATGCTTTCAAGCCCATAGGTTAAAGCTCACAATTGTTGCTTGGAAGATGGGACATTTGTGTAGAAACCATTCGCAGTATTAATGATGGCATAGTTATACTGTAGACTAATCCTATGAAACTTAATCCTTTTTTCTGAACAACCAAACAGGTTAAGATACAGGTATATAAAAGACACACATGTAGTTATAAAAAGGCATGGAGATATAAAAGATGGTAAAATTGTCTCTACATAAAGTTGTTTCAATATTAGAATACTCATAATACTATAGGGTTTACTATCAGAACTATTTATGATCATGTATAGCTCATATCCCAATGCAGGACACATGGAATATAACTGTAGATGTGTATAAATTGAATATATAACTAATACAATAATTGAGTATTTGCCAAGAGTAAAGTGCTCTAGATTATCAAAGGGAGAAGTTTGAACTTCACTGAGAATGCAAGAGATATACCCATAAACATAGGAAATTAAAATAAAGTGTACCATGGCATAGATAACTATACACACTTCATTCTTTGTCTTTCCACTCTTTAATATTTGTGATGTAGAACTGTAGCATGCTAAACTTATTTTTTCAGTTTTTCCAAGAGCAGTTTAAAAAAAAAAAACAATGAAGGAACTATTTCTTGGGTATCTAACCTATGCCAGTCACAAATATGGTTGTTTTACCTGTACCATCTCATTTAATTCTTAAATAGCTTTGTGAGTTTTACAAATGAAGAACACATGTCTCAGGGCAGTTAACTACAGATTCAGATATAGATCATTGGGAGTCCAAAGCTGCACACCAAACACACTAACCAGAAAATGCATAGCCACTTTCTGAGGGCCAACAATTCGTGAGCTGCTTCTCTCTGCCACACTCTTCCACTATGATGTTTTGCCTCCCTAGAGCCCCAAGGAATGGAGATGACAATCTATGGATTGATTGGATTGAGACATCTGAAACCATGAACCCCCAAATAAACTTTTTTTCCCCTCTAAAATTGTTCTGGGCAGGTCTTTTAGTTATACAGTGAAAAAGCTGACTAAAACAGCTTATTTTAATTTATTGAATGCAGTCTGAATAATAAAACTGTTTACTATATGCTAGTCAACTAATTTGACTTTTGGTTAATTTCCAGCCTGCCCTGTCCCTCTTTTTAATCTGAATTAATTAAATTTGACTTTTGATTTTGGGTTATAGATAGCAGAAGTATCTTAGCCAGAACAACTTTAGGAGTTGGTGGACTTTTTATAAAGACTCCACCAGGATGGGCATTACCAGTCCATAAAGATGATCTGGTTCCATCAGGTCCTCCTCTCTGCCCTTGATCCTAGCAAGAAGGCTCAGAGTTACAAACCAAGCAGTTATGTTTAGCAAAATAGCAATCATCTTGCATAATTACACAGTGCTTCACTGGGATAGACCTCAGGGATACATGGACTTAGCAGTGGGCAACATAAGTAGGAACTATCACCTGCAGTAAGATCGCTGGTACCTGGGATGGAGTGGTGGTGCCACTTGAATTAGAGACATTTCATTTTGAATTTAGATCAGAATTAGAAAAACAATGCCAGGAAGGAACACTCTGCTTAAGATTTCTTTTTTCAATATCTGCTACCTAGGAAAAAGGAGGCTCTGTGTTCACCAAATCTTTGCAGGTAATTAGTGTCAATGATTTATCTCAGAGCAGTCCCATTGTTCCTGTATTCAGAGATGTAAGAGGTTATTTTAGAACTAGCCCGTGTGGTTTAGATTTTGATCTGTAGCTTTGGTTTTCTTGTGATTCATATTGATTGCTCCAATTTGTATGCTGCTTTGCTCTGTAGGTTCTTGATCCACTTGTTTCTTTCCTCTTTGGGTTTGGCTATGGGTTTCTGATTTGAGTTTTCTACTTTCTTTTCTGTTTGGACTTTTAGCATTTGTGCACAAGGTGGCTTTATTTAAAATTTTTTTTCTTGTTTTTATTTATTTGCTCTGCTGTCAGGGCTGTTTGGCCTTATCCATGAGATAATGGAACTGAAAATGCTTTGTAAGCTGTAAAGCACTCTTCAAATGTAAGAGATCAACACTGTTTTACTAAGAATAGCGATCTTGTTGGTTGCTCTGTCTTCCTTCTGTAATCAAGGGCAAGGGGGAGCACCTGACTGGACAAGTGCAGGGTCTTTCTGCACTGGGATCTAGTTTTATAGCAGTCCTAGCAACCCATACTGTGGTCGTATTCTCTGTGAACTTGAGTTACAGCCTGGGTATAATTTAGAGTATGGAGACATCAGCCCAAAAAGAACACAGAGGATCCACTTGGGGCAGCCCCAATAGTCTGACCAGTCCTGCTTGATACCAGATTTCTGATTGGTGCCCACGCCCCGATCTTGGAGACCTGAAATGCTCTGCCAGGCCAGGACTTGGCTTAGATCCCACCCTCCTTCTGGTTATAGGTGAAGGGAGAACTACTCTTGTGCGGCATCCTATTCTAGACTTTGCAACAACATTAGGGCAATGCCTTTCCTGACTCTCTTTCTGCACAAATTTACATCACCTTTTAAGAATCAATCTTAAGAGTGTTTTGAGGACAGGACTTTCATCCTTCTTAAGTAGTTCTGCCTCCTCATCAGGAAATTCTACTGAACATAGGCCTGAACAAGAACAGGATTTCAGGTATAATAATCCTCTTTCAATTGGTATAAGACCAGGCCCACTACATGGCTATAGATGCCCTTAACTTGCTCAAATCCAGATCTACTTTCTAACTTTTGAAAAGTTACTGGTTCTTTTTTTTTTTTTCCCAGCTAAGCCATCATTAGTGGAATCCCTCCCAATCTGAGTTCATAAAAATAAGCCTTTATTGGCTCCTCAGTTGATTGGAAATGCAGAAATTTCCTGCTGGGGGAAAAGGGGGATGAGAGTCTCCCTAGAAAATAGTGTGATGTGCCAAGGTTGGGCTTAAGGGAGTGAGGCAATATTTTATAAGATTGGTGCAAGACACCCTCGTGAGATGAGCAGCATTAAGTCCACCTTTGTCTTCACATTTTAATTTCATTCTTCAGTCCTAATCATTCATTCAACAAATACTTATCACATACATTTTTGGTACCATAAAGATACAGTGCTAGATGCTGACAATTACACATATCATTTCTGACACTTGTCCTGGATCTCAAGGTCAGCTGTGCTGCAGTCCGTACATGGCCTTTGGGTCAGACAGACTTGGGTCCCAATGCCTTCACCTGTTTATTTATTTAATTTTTTGTGTTACTTGGCAAAACTTCCTTGAAAACATGTCAACTGGGTCTTTATGCATCTATAAAATGGAATAATCACATTGATTTCTTTAGGTTGTGTGAGGATTCCATGAAACATGTGCATGGCATTTGGGGCAGATGCACAGTAGATCTCTCACTCATGAATTGGTGATTGCATCCTTCATACTAATCTCTCATCCACCATCTCAAACTCACTGAGGCAACTGGGCTTCCAAGTGGAATTTAATCATGTTTAAATCTTTGTATGAATAGACATATGGATAACATATTTTCAGTAAAGTGGAGATTTCTGTTCTGTATTCCAGAACTGTAAATATAGACACTCTCTTGGTTCAACATTCTCTTTTTGTCAGCATGATTGAAGATCTTACTTTTTAAATTTACCATTCATTTCCCCCCAGCTTTATTAAGGCATAATTGGTAAATAAAAACTATGCATTTACTTTGGGCAAGTGAGTTTTAATAAAAGGAGTTAAATATTTTTTGTGGTACTGAGTTTCAAACTCAGAGGTTTTCTACCACTGAGCTACATTGCCAGACTATTTTATTTTTTTATTTTGAGACAGAATCTTACTAAGTTGCCCAGGTTGGCATTAAACTTGTGATCTTCTTGATTCAGCCTCCTGAGTAGCTGGATTAAAGCCATGCACCTGCTACAAATGATTTTTTTTTGTTTAGAAAGTTGATCAATTAAATTAATTAAAATGGTCCATTATTAAAATAACACAAATAAATGTAACTAATAATCAATAATAAGGGTAGAATGGACTTCTTTAATATATTTAATTAATCCAAAGAAAGCAGAAAAAGAGCAAACTAGATAATTCAAATAGAAAATAGAAAGATGTTTGATGTTTAAACTCAGCTGTAACAATGACCATATAAATATAAATAAGGTATAAGTAAATTGATGGAAAAAAAGGTATACTGTGCTAACTTTAAAGAAAGCTGAAGTAACAATATTAATGTCAGACAAAGTAGTATGCCAGGGATAAAGACTGCCATATTATAGTGAGAAAGGAATCTACCCACTAATTAGACATAACAATCTTAAACATTTATGCACCAAATAATAGAACTTTCAAATGCATGAAGCAAAAGCAGAACTATTGGGAGAAATAAGCTAATATAGAATTATAATGAGAAGTTTCAGCAGCTCCTCTCAATGAGAGAACAGAGAGAAAATCAATAAAAACCTAGACAACATTATAAACAACATTATAAACCAACTTGACATAATTGACCTTTATAGAATTGTTTACCAACAGCAAAGGTGCATACAGTGCTCTGCAGTAGATTCTATGTGGGGAGAAGAAAAAGCTTCTCCCCACAGCAAATACTGTGGTTCTGGGACTCCCCACTCCATGAGAAATTGCCTGGAGTTCTTGTCAGTGCCATCTGGGTCCTGCCTTGAACCCCTCATGGGTTCACAAACTACATATACGATGCTTGATGTCCTGATAGATGCTCCAAGAGAAAGTTATTGGGTCAAGAGAACAACTCACCTGCCCAGGATGAGATGAGAGTTTGAACCTCAATCAAGGACCTAACCCTCACATTGTCATCTTGCCAGGGAGAACACAGCCTCTGGCTGTGTCTAGACCTATTAAAATCAACATAGCAGTGTTGCCCCAGAGACCTGACATTGAAAAAGATATCATAGCACCAGAGTTTCTGGCACTTTTTTGGATATTTGGATTGTTGAAATCAGCCAAGCAATAAAGTTGTTCCCAAAAAAACCTTCATGAGAGATTTTATTCCCTTAGATAATATATGGTAAGACAGATCTTTCTTGTTCCTTACCCTACCAAAGGGAAAAATTTTGAGACCACAAGAAATATGCTAGAACTCTCAACTACACATGTAATCAGCTTTAAATTATAAAGTGTAAATATAATTTACATGATCACAAAACAAATCACAATATTTTGATCAAAGAGGAAAAATACTTACTAGAAGAGTATGTGGTATAACAATGACATTCTGTGGTGCCATGGTGTGGGTAGCTTACCATCACTAAGTCCCAGTGAGCTGCTTCTCTTGGAGTCAGACATACAAATGAAGGATGGGGAAGGAGACAACTACAGCCATGGGTGGGTTGCATGCACCTCACCATGAGCCTTAGCTGTGTCTTGTGTTTCCACAGTACAAACAGGCTTCCCCCATGGAACCGCCCCTCTTGAACTGGAGACTCTGCCCAGATTACAGTACATATGGCCATGTGTCATGCCTACCATTAAGAGAAAACATACCACTTCATGTATTCTGTATGTACTTCATAACAGTATACTTCCATTTCTCCTCTCCTGGCCTTTGTGCTATTCTTATCACAAATTTGCTTTTATGTGTTTTATAAAACTCACTACAGACTTAAAATTCTTTTTGTTTTACCTTTTAAGTAATTTAAATAATAAATTAGATATGTTTTTGTCCATTTAGTTGTCATTTCTGTTGCTCTTCATTTCTTTGTGTAGCTCATATTTACATCTATGATCATTTTTCTTCTGCTTGAAGCACTTCCTTCAATGTTTCATGAAATGCATATCTTTTGATAATGAATTATTTTAGCTTTCATGTGTTTAAAAAGAATCTATTTTATTTTTTGAAAGCTATTTCACAGGGTGAAGAATTCAAAGTTGACCCCTTATTTCCCCATCCACTATGGCAGAGATGCTACTCCATCATGCTAGGTAGCTTGATATCTTCCAATAAAAATCTGCCGCCATTCTTATTTGTATTTGTCTGTATATAATGTATGTTTTTCTTCTGGCTGCTTTTATGATTTCCTGTTTATCATTTAGTTTTAAGGAATTTGATTATGATGTCTTCTAATGTTATTTTTCTATTGTGTGTGTGTGTGTGTGTGTGTGTGTGTGTCTGTCTGTCTGTCTGTCTGTCTGTCTGTCTATCTGTCTCTCTTTGGAGTTTGCTGAGCTTCCTGGATCTGTGGGTTTATAATTTTCATCAAATTTGGAAAATATTCAGCCAATACTCTCCAAATGTGATTTTTTTGTTGTTGTTGTCTACCTTTCAGAGACTCAAATAATATGAGTATTAGGGCTCCTGTAATTTATCTCCTCACTCACAGATTCTTTATTTTTTCCTCCCTTTTGGAAAGTTTCTATTGCTAAGGCTTCAAGTTTACTAATGCTTTCTTCTACACTGTCTAATCATTTCTTAAACTGATCTACTACAGGTTTCATTTCAGACATCGCAGTTTTTATCATTAGGAGTTTGATTTTGGTCTTTTTAAAAATTATTTTTCATGTCTTAACATGTTCATGTCTTTACATTTTTTTCACCTCCTTGAACATAAGAAATACCATTTTAATAACTCTCTTAATGTCCTGGTCTACTAATTCTGGGTCAATTTTAATTTATTGATTTTTTCCTTTACTTATGATCATATTTTTTCTGCTTCTTTGCGTACCTGGTCATTTTTAACTGGATAATAGAAATTGTGAATTTTGCCTTGTTAGGTATTGTACATTCTAGTGTTCTTATAAATATTTTTGAGCTTTGTTCTGAGACATTAAATTGCTTGGAAATAGTCTGAGCCTCTCAGGTTGTTCGTATGTTTTATTAGGCAGGATCAGAGTAGCTTAGTCTGGAGTTAATATTTCCCACTACTGAGGAAAAAGCCCTTCATTATACAATTATGAGGAATGTTTGGACTGGCTGGTAGAAGAAGTCCTAAGTCATTTTACCTATAATTCTTTCAAACAATTTTCCTCAGGCATTAGTTTCTTCACATACTTGAATTATCAGTACCCAACCTAACTCTCCTGGGGGACCTTCTTCAGCTCTCCAGAGAGTTCCTTCTTCCTGTGTACAGCTCCTACTTCTCCTCCTTCTTCCTGTGTGCAGCTCCGACTTCTCCTTAATGCTCTGGCCACCTCCAGGACAACCATTCCCAGGCCGTCAGTCAGGAAGAAACAGGCTCCACTCTACTCTCTCACGCCCTCCTTGTACCATGACCTGGAAGCTGTCTCCAGGCAGGAGGTTGGGACAATCAAAAGGATCAGTTCCTTTCTTTCTCAGGGATCCCTGACCTCCATTGCCTGATGCTCAATGTTTTGAAAACCACTTTTTTTTCTTTTCTCACATATGTTGTCTGCTCTTGTAATTATTTCAAGCAGGAGGGCAAATTCCATTTGTTTTGCTCATTTTGGCTATAAGCTAAGTCTACAATATTCTTTGTAATTAAAAACATTTTGTGCCTTCTATTTCGTTCTATCTATCTATCTATCTATCTATCTATCTATCTATCTATCTATCTATCTGCAGGGCCGCAGGAGCTTACCAGAGAAACCAGAAAACTTTCCTTTGAATTGAATGCTCCAAAGATGAGTTTTCTGTTCACTGTCATGGTTCTTTGCCTTGGCACCAGAGTCAGCTTTCCCTATCTTAATCAGCTGTCATTTCTTCCTAAATTCATCATGGCTCTTGAGTAACATCCAAATGCCTTAGTCTGTACCTAAGACCCCTGTGTACCTGCTTATCCTCATTTTTGGCACCATTCAGCTTCCCACTTATACTCTATACTCTAACCAGGGCTCTTCTGTCTGCCATGGTAGCCAGGTGTGGGTTCTGGGGTCAGAGTTGCTATTCAGGTCTTACTCAAGGGCTGCCTGACCTTGGAAAATTAAATTTTGTAGTATCTTATCTGAAAATAAGGGGGATGACATTATATGCCTTCTAGGGTTGTTGTGAATGTTAAGTGAAATATCTCCATGAAGTGCTTGCTACAGTGTCCAGCGTATAGTAAATGCTCTATTAACAAAATTTATTATGGTTGATGATTCCTCAAATGCATCACCTGGCTCTCCCATTGCCTGGAAGTCCTCCTTCTTTGCCTCCATACATTTTTTTTTAACCCATTGAGTCCTACTTCTTTTTTCGGATGTAGCTGAAGATGTACCTCAGGTGGGAGCCTGTCTCTGATTTCTGGTCTCAGCAGGATGTTCTCCATGGTGCCCTTTCATGTTCTGCTGTTGTTTCCTCTCTCTTTCGTTTTCATACAGGGCAAGGGAGACTGTGGGACGTGGCCAGTGATCAATAAATGTTAGTTGAAGAATGAACAAATGAAGATGGGCTTTTACTAACTCTTAAATATGAAGATGAAAAGCATGTTGATGTTGACAGTTTGAGTATGCACTGGGACAGGTTCAAAATTCCTAGGCAAGTGAATGCTGGTGACGGGGAGAAGCATGCTCAGGAATAAAACGGGGCTGGTCACCACAGCCTCTTGAGCCTCTTGGTAAAATTACGAGAGGTTGCAGAGTAATTTCTCTCATTCAGTGGCAGGCAGGCAATGCTACTTGGCAAGGGAAAGAGCAGAGCATGGTGATGAGAAGGGGGAAAAATGCAAACAACAAAAAATGGAAATCATGAGCCAAACAATGTGAGAAAAGCCCCCCTACCCCCATCCTCACCCCATGACCCAGACGCCCAGCATTGATGACATTATCTCTGCACAGCCGGAATTTTAAGAAATGCCTGCCAATATTGACATTACCCCATGGAAGGAAATCAAGGTGGATTGGTGAACAATCACTTTAAAAGTTAATTGTTGGAAACCCTCAGGTTAGAGCTCTTAAGCTAATGCCTGTTGGTTTGATGGCAATTTTGGTGCTTGCTCTTCAAAAAAAAATTGTTTTAATTTTTGTCTCTCTTATATTTCACGGTACACAATAGTACTTTTAAGATATTATTTCTTAAGGGAGGTTAAGGGTACCCTGCTTGGCTTTTCTGAGTAGTTACTTTCCTTCTTCCCCGCTACTCTTTCCTTTTCTTTCTTCATTATATGTCAACCTTTCAGAAATGCCTGCCTCTTTATCGCAGCCTGTCTGCAGCAGCATTTGAGAATCTTGGAAAACTCAAACCCCACCCTTCTTCATCCCTCATGACACCCCAGGAGGCTGCTAGGAGATCCCCCATGTGTGAGTCATTGGCGATGTGCTCAGAACTCTGTTAGTACCACTACTCAAGGGCGGATCCCCAGAGGTCCTGGAGAGAATCAGAGACCTGAATGTTTAATAGAAGAAACTTCAATCCTGCAGATTGGAGGCTGTGTTCAGAGTGATGTCCCACCCAGAGGAGGGCCTCACAACAAAGTGGATATCTCCCTGCTCCTCAGATCTCAGGCTGTGGCAAATGACAACAAGAGAAAGATGTTTAGGGATTCTTATTTGGGGCAGGAAACTGACAAGGTATCTGTCCTTTCTCAACCAAAGCCTGGCATGAATTTGAGTCTATCAGTATATTTCCATTTATTGATGAGCAGATCACAGACTAGCCCCTGGACATGTTTTCAAACTTAATGAAGAAAAGACAGTTCCTGACACTAGAGCTCTTCATCTACCTGACAGCATCAATCAAGAGGTGCTCTGAGCTCTGGGCTGCTCAGTAATAAAAACTTTCTTCTAAAAACTGGAGAGTCTGGGGAAGTAGGACACTGGGCCATGGGTAGGGGTGGGGGTGGCACAAGAAGTCTCCAGTTCATCTCAGTTGTTTCTCTTTTGTCACTCTATAGGTCTTGGTGAATACAGAAGGAAAACCAGGGGGTGAGTGTGATGGCAGCTGGAAGGTCATGAAAGGCAGAGCAGGAAGGGAGTCTGTCCTCAGGGGACAGTGCTTGGACAGCCACTTAAAACTTGGACTTGGTCTTTGTGTCCCCTGGTGGTGAAGGGCTGGCGTCTGGGAGATTCTCCTGCCAGAAGCACATTGTCCTTTCCATTTAGGGCACAGAAAATAGAATGGAGATCTGAAGCCTGTTTTGGAGATCATGTATTTCAGTAAAAATTTTCAAACCTTTCTTTGGCTGGGAGAAACTTCTTTTTTCCCTTCAAAGAAAAGCAAGTGCCTCTGGAAGAGCCTAAGAAATAAACACACCAAGAAAATAAATAGTATTTGATAGTTTGGGGATGGAAAGAAGTAGGGAGAAGGTGTGTGTTAGATGCAAAGCCCAAAGTGGCCATGGAGCTGCTCCAGAAAGCATTAGGTTTCTTGGAAGCATGGAGAACCATGGATCTAGTTCAATGTCCTCAGGCTGAGGATCGGAGAGGTGTAAGGCTTACTGGTTTATGGCCCCTCTTCCCTTCTAAAAATGGGGCATCTGTTTTGTGCTATGTGCCCCCTGTGCACCAGTGGTATTGGAAAACAGGCTGCCTGTGGATGTTCTGGACATCATTGGGAAGGTGTGGACTGAGAAGTCTCCGGAATATTCTTATGCCCCTTTCTGTTGCTCCCCCAGTTGCAATGTTGCTTTCACCCTAAAAAGTTCATGTGTCTGTTGCAGAGGAGTTTCATTCTTTCCTCTCTAAGAACAGTGATTTGCTCATGATGGTCAGAAAGCTACAAGTTACTTTGTCATCTCGACTTCCTGCATCTCCTTCAATCAGCCATCACCCAGATCAGAGGACTTACCTCCCAAATAACTTGACTCAGTCTACTGTGCTCCATCTTTATTGGAACACTTTGGTCCAAAGCACCATGATTTCATGGGAGCTGACAACAGTCTCCTCCCTGGCTTTGGTTTTTTATTTTGATCCCATTTAAATTCATTCTCCACAAACAAATCAGCACACTATTTTTGAGTTGCAGCTCTGACAATGTCACTTCCTCTGCCTTTGGAAACTCCTCAGTAGGTTTCCATTTGTTATAAGGCAAAGACCTCATTCATTCATTCTTTTTTTTTTTTTTTTTTTTTTTTTAGAGAGAGAGAGAGAGAGAGAGAATCTTTTTGTTGTTTTTTTGTAGATGGACACAACACAATGCCTTTATTTTTATGTAATGCTGAGGATTGAACCCAGGTCCTGCCCGTGTTAGGCGAGCGCTCTACCGCTGAGCCACAATCTCAGCCCAAGACCTCATTCTTTAATACCACTTGCTACTGCATGCTCAGGGCCCTACTATCTCTCCAGGTCAATTGCACATCTCTGCCTTCCCTCTGCTCTCCAGCTATACCAGCAGCCAATGGTGAGCCCTGCTGGCTCACATGATCCTTACTCACCAATCAGACTAGCCCTGCTGGCTCACCTGATCCTTACCCACCAATCAAAAAGCACCCATGCCAACTGTCAAACCACCCCCGGCTCTATAAAAATGCAGAGCTGTTCCTCAATAAACGGGCATTTTCTCCAAAAGCAAGTCTTGATCGTTCTTTCAGGTATGGGTTTAGTGTCTAATTGTCCTGTGTGACTATCAACTTCATGAGGGCCGAGGGAACATATTTATTTTTATGCTTGCATCTTATTCTTGCTTGGCAGTAGAGCAGTGACTGAATAGATATTTCATGATCCAATGAATGAATAAATTGACTTGGAATAGGAGGTCTTTGTGGAATTGTTCCTTTTGATTGGTTAAAAATAGGAAATTTTTGCTTCTGGGGCAAAGGGCTTTTTAACCCCTTACTTAACACTGCCCTCTTTTCTTTTAGATGTTGAAAAAACATCCAAAGCATGCCTCTGGGATTCTTGATGCCATCCACTACTTCAGGAAGTAATGGGATGGGGACTGACTCTTGTGCTGTTAGAAATGTGCTCTTCTCTTTGTGTTCTAGGCCAGTCCAGCCTTTCTGTGAGAAGTTTCTTTGACATCCTTCTCCATCTTTCTCCATCTTCCAAATGAAGAGTTGAAACAGGAAAGACTGACTCACCACACAGCCTGGAATGAATGCATATAACCATTCCTTTGATGGAGCTGGGAGTGTGGGCGTGACATAAGTAAGTCACAGTCTATGTCTTCAACTAGTTTTGACACAATTTTGTCCAGTCATCCATTTTTTAAAAATGTTTCTTGATCTTCCTTAACCTTGACCTTTATTTACTGTTGACTACTGTGCAGAGAGTACAGCATGCTCCATATTCCAAATGTTGTTTAAGTCCATGACCCAAAAGTACTGAACATCATTCTTCCCTTCCATATCCCTAAGACCCACCTATCATGTCTGGAAAAGTGAAAGAGAGGGTAGATGACCCAAGAAGTGGCATGTGCTGTGGAAAAGTGCTTTGGAGATGAATATTCCTGGGCTCTGCTATTGACCAGTTACTCACGTAGACTCATCAAGCCTCTGTTTTTTAATCTGTAAAATGGAGTTAAAACCACAATGTTGTATGAGTTCCACTGAGACAATATGCATGAGCTTCTTGGCACAGTAACCAGTCAAGATGTTTAGTGTATATTAATTCTCAGTCTAGAGTCTTCCTCATGGTTTCTCCCACAATCACAGATCCAACAACTATCTTGACTGAGGTGAATATCAGGCTCCTGTTTTTGTTTCACAGTGATTTCTAACTTCCTAAGCTCAGATGTTGGCACAAAGCATTCTTGTAACCTGTAACTATGTTTAGCTGACCCCCAAATTGCCCACCACAGGTATTCCTGAAGCATCCACCCAGGCCTGAGGCAGGTCTGGTCCCTTGTACTCATACTGCAATCATGTCCAAAGTCCATGCCTGGGGTTATCACCATTGCTATTTTCTGGGGTCCTCTTTGGAGTGCTTCTCAAAGTTTTGCCACCACTTTTTGAAAGGGAAATTGCCCAAGTTGAAGCTCTCAATTGTCTAGGAATTTTTGGTGATTGACAGACATGGATGTCACTGGCCATTTCCGAATTAACCCTTGGACCAAATCCTTAGTCAAGATGGTGGTGTGGACTGGTAGCAGAAGGAAGCTTTGTTTCTCAGCACTCCTTTTCTGGGGATTGCGTTGAACTTTTCAGCTCTGTGGTCCCTTCCACATGGCCTATAATAGAACTGGGTCACCTTCTCTGCACTGGGACTCAGACCAGGCTCCTAAAAGAGCAGACTTGATGGTTTTGTCTCTGGAGTTGCTCTCCCTTCCCCAAAGCCTAGCATGAGACATTTGCCTACTGACCTTGCCTGGACTCCTAATGTATCCTCTGCTGCTCTAGTTGATGGCTGATCCCTAACTTCCCATTCTTTTCTCCGTGGCCACACCTATGATGCATGAGATTTACATATTCAAAATATTATCAAAACACACATTCAAATTTTGAGCACTTCCCCAAGAATCTTGTGAAGAAGGTACAGCCTTAAAAATAGTTGGTAATTATCACAGTGCTCCATAGTATTATCAGTAGCCCTCTTCTCCTGTAGTCAGGCACACAGATAAGAGGGTCTTCACATTTGGCAATTCCTAGACACTAGCTATATTCTTTGTTTTCATTTTTACTCAAATTGAAATACACTGAGCAAAGTAAACTAGAATTTGTTTAAATGAATTAAAAACATTCACAAATCTTACATTATTAGTAGTAAGTTACTTGTGAGATACCCACAGGTAGTTAAGACACACTGGTGAGGACATTGCCTTAAGGTGAGGAGCCCAGCAGCGATCTCTCAAGAGTGATCTTCGCTGGCTTCCTGGATATATAGTCTCTTGGGACATTGAATCCCAGTAGTTGGGGGTGACCCTGGGTCTTACTTGAGGTGAGCAGGGCGTTCTTGTTGAGTCTTTTTGAGCTTTGCTTCAGTGAGAGAGACTCACTGGGCCACTTCATGAAATTGAACCCTGATCCTTGGAGGCTGACAGTGGAAGGGCCACATGACATGGCGGGTGGATGTGGTCCTGTACCTTGTCTTCAAGGAGCCCTGTTCCCATTGCTGCTTTCATACCTCACTACTGTCCCTCATAGGGGACATGAGACGAGTTGAGACTTACCTCCATCCAACGGAATCCAGCTCTTTTTTATGTTTTTACTCTTCCCTGTGTGTTTGCTACCACCTGTCATGGGTTCTTGCTCTTAGACTTTGATGCTTGATCCCTTGTGAGCTACTGCAAAAGCCAGAATACACCCTATCATGGTGGTTGCTGGTGCTACACTTTTTCTTCATTTCCCCCTCCCAACTTGGGATACTAAGTGAATACCACCTCTTCCTGCAGCTTCTTAGAATGTCTCTCCCAGGATATGGGCACATCCCATAGATTAGCAGGACTGTAACTGCAGCCAGTGAGGGAGACAACAACCCTGGCTTTTGAGGGGATGTCATACTGTGGCCCGGTGGTAGCATCTGAGACCCTCTTGACTCTGCCAGCTGGGCATTTTCTCTGTCATTATCTTCTGCTCACTCCTCCAGCACTACCTCTCCCTGTCCTCTGAACTCTGACCAAGGAAGTCCCCAGGGGCCCAACTCTTAGAATTTATGGAGACTATGACTCTGGGTCTTCTTTGAGTCTTGCTTTGATGTCACAGCTTTGGCTGTGGCTGGGGGCTGCACCGGGTGGGGGAGAAATGCCACCGTTACCTCCCCATCCCCATTACTCCTGCCCTTATGATCCTCAGAGCAGCAAAGAAACTCCATCTTTGAAGACGGGCCCTGGTCAGTTGTGAATCGCCCGAACAGGTGCTTCTGGCCATCAAAGTCTTGAAGCAGTTAAACTTGCTTTCACCTTTTGCTGCTGTTCCCTTAAAAGAAAATAGAGAGATCTTCGAAAGGTGGAAGGGGTGGCAGGCCAGAAACGTAAAGTGTGTGCAATCACTCAGATACAAGTGGCACCACTAAAAATTGCCTTCATATATCAGCTTATGGTTTACACACTCTGGCAGAAAGGACACTAAAAGGTCAGCAGAAAAAAAAATGTATATGTCAGGCCTGGAGCTGTGTCTCTAAAGGTGGCAAGAAGACACGATCTGGGAAGGGTTCTAGAGGGACTGGCTAAGTGCTTGATGGGGCGGGATTCTTTTTTTTTTTTTTTGCCCACTCTTTATTTTGTTTTATTTTTAAGGAAGTTGCCTGCAAACGTCAGCATAGAAGCTAAGGTATAGACTCGGCGTAACCTCTTGCTCCGACCCCTGGTGACAAGACGGATAGTTCCATTCATCTGTGGGTGAGCAGCGGAGGCTCCCTGCATCCCCCCCACCTCCAACCTTTTGCTTGGATTCAGGATATATTTGTTTGCAGAGAGGAATGTCAGGCTTGTGAATGCACTGCTCAGTCATGTGCCCGGGGTGAAATCGGAGGAGGGGAGAAGAGACAGGAGGGAAGGAGGGGTGGCGTGGGGAAAGGGCAAGCTATACTCTGGGGGCTTTGAGGGATGCCAGCTCAGATCCAGAAAGAAATCTTCAACCAAATGCTAATGGAGAATGTGCCTTCCAACCAGAAGGATCAGCAAATACCCTGTAAATTAATAATGCACCCTTTTAGTAGCGATTGCCTTGTGAAAAAGTCGAGGGGAGGATTATTCATCTACTCTCGCTTCCTCCCAGCCTCCGTAGGACGAGGCACTTTGGAACTCTGCAGTTCTCTTGGAGTTTTGTTTAAGACTGACCCTCCCCCCTTGCTTTATTAACCGTGTAACATTTTAAGGTTGTTTTTTCCTCTCTGTCTCCTCCAGCAAGTCTCTATTGATCACTGTTTACAGTTATAATCCCTTTCAAATTTATCATCCATGACTAACACCACATGTATTGATTAGTGTTGACGGATGTCCCTCTACAGTATAGAACCGCAGTGATCTTGGCCGGTGAAATACAGTAGAGATGGAGTGAGAGGGAGAAATATACATTTTCCCTTTCTCCTTGATTTTCTTCTGGTAGTTTTTTTTCCTGCTCCCCCTTTTCTTCCTAGCTTAGATGACTTCTTTCCTATAGCAACTGAAGAATTGCTCTGTGTAGTTTAGGGATGATTCCTGTACTCCCTAAGTAGCCTTTTGGGAGGAAAAGAAGCATTCCTGAGTGGCTATTGGGGTGTCCCTGGCAGGTCCTAAAGGAGATCAGATATATGAGGGATACCCCGTGCCTTAACCTAAAGCCTCAAGTAACAAAGATGTAAAGGCTAGTTTTTTAGGGACAAATTAGATGTCACTGTGAGTAAGGACAGGGTGTCCGAAATCTCGGACTATAAATGGAGCCATTTGTCAATAGCGCAATTTTGTGTGTGTGTGTGTGTGTGTGTGTGTGTGCATTTTTGCTTACTCTCTGCCATGTCCCCTTTGCTTGTTGTCACAGTCAGGTGAGAAGCTGTGCACACATCTGTCTTGCCTAAGCCACCTTTCCAGGACTCTGTCTTGGAACGCTCACGTCCTGCTTGTTGGAGCTGGTGCATTCAAGGCACCCACCTCACCGGCCACCACCAGGCTGGCTTTGAAATGCAGAGAGGTCTGGTCTGTACCTTTCACAGGCTGCCTCTGGGAAAGCCCCCTGAACATCCCTGAGCTCAGCTGCCTCCCTGTGAATAGAACCATACTCCTTTCCCTGCCTCCCTGAGAGGGCTTCAGAAACCCTCTATGTGGTGGAAGGGACCATATAGACTGAGATGGTATATCTTATACTCTAGGGAAGTTTTATGACTCTGCAAAGATTTTCTCATGCTTCAAGGGATGTCACCAGAAGACCCAAGGGCCAGACTTGAGAATAGAACAAACAATCATGAAACTCAAAGGAAGGTTAGAAGTCTTACGCCTTAACTCCATTAATTTATATCCGATGAAGCCTAAACATTTGGAATAAGTTGTTTTACATCCCAGAGTGGGTGGGAAAGAAAAGCAGGAAAAGAATTTGGTGTTCTGACTCTCAACAAGTGTATTCCCTCCCTTCCCTTCTCCTGGACCTTTCCCTCTTCTTTGCTTCAATTTCTTCCTCTCTTCCCTCTTGCATTCTCTCTCCCGCCTCCCCTGCTTTCCCTGAATTCTCTCCTACCCCCTACCTCTCCCTCTTCCCCCCTCTACCCACCCTGCAGCACTGTAGGTCTGGAGACAGAGACAGGAGGATTTTTTGAGCTCAGTTTGCTTTACAAAACATTTCCTAAAAAATTGAAAGGTTTCTTCACCACGGAGAATTCACATTAAAAAGTTAATTTTCTTTCCAAAGGAAAAAAAAAAAAAAGGGAGGTACTTTCAGCTCCCAGGGGAGGGCACGTCTACATACCTCATGTGCCATCCAGTCATGCAATGGTTCTTTCTAGCAGCATTTCATTGACTCATATGTAAATGATATTCTCTCCTCCCTCACTGCCTCTGCCCCCGCTATTGACAATAATTTGATGGGATGTTTTTTCCCTCTTCACTTACCTTTTTTTCCAAGTTTTCATGGTCTGTTTGTAATAGTGTTTTTGGTTCTTTGCACTACTTTAAATTAAGTTTCTCATATGGGTCTTATTATACCTGAATACTGTTCAGTTATTTCGATGACATAGTTGTAAATCCTCAATAAAAAGATCTTTAATAATCAGTTGGCATTTACTTAATACACCACCCATCTTATTAAATCTAACTCCTTAGATTTAATAGGACAGTTTATTGTACTTTAGCATTGGAATAGTGATGGTATAGTTATGCTTGAGAAGGCACTTTCATTATAGACTCCTGTTTTTAGGCACTTATAATTTTCTCAAGTAGCACATTTATTTCAATGTGCAATCATTTTCCGTTCTCTTCTCCCTCCCTCTCTCAATTTGTACCATTTTTCCCCCTCGTTTTTTTAAAAGTTTTATATGGAAATATATCTCAAACTTTAGGGGAAAAAGCTGTGTCAGTGGCTGAGAATAGCTGAGCAAAGCTGCCAGGCTCCTTGAAATCCAAATTCTTGTTTGGTACCATCAGTCAACTTGATGCAAATGTTGATGCAGGAGGCTGCTGGCCCCGGGATTTTGCTTCCATAACTTGGAGGATGTGATTCCAAGTGCTTTCAAGTGCATCTTTCCTCCCGAGTTTATGCATTCTCCAGTTTTTGCCAGTGGCAAGAAATTGAAGAATTGAACAGGCAGGAAATTGGCCAAAAGGGAGACAGACATCCTTTCTTTTCACCAAGGCTTTCCCTTTCCAAGCCATTTGTATAAAAGTGTGGGCTGAGCTCCATCCCCCCGGCCTCTTTATACAGGGCATTCCTGCTCTTGGCCTGGCTAACATCAATTCATACTTCTGATCACAGAACTACCATTACTTTCTCAAAGATGCCTGTTGTAACCATGTGGAGTAAGTTAATTCCCTTGTTATCCATTGCTTTGGAACACATATTACATCTTCCATTTATTATATTCTGTGGGGCACTGGAATTGACTCACACCATCTTATGAGAACCAATTGTATACAGCTCTTACCAATTCTATGTCCAATGACATCACCTTGAATAGCCTGAAATCAGTTGCAGTGGAGTAGTTACTCAAAGAAATGGACATATGCTACATAGTGGAGAACACTTCCTCTCCATGGAGAGCTGCATTTAAGCATTTACCAACATGCTGATTACGTGATAGTCCATGAGTACAGGGACTTTCTCTATGTTGGTCTGTGTTATATTTCCATTAGTGTCTGGCTTATAGGATGTGGTCAAAGAACTGAACTTAGAGGATTTAGAATAGATACAGTGTTATTTAAGAACAGAGTCTGGACAATTTAGAGGATATTAGCCTCTGGAGATCAAGGTTCTTCGTGATTCACCTCTGAGATAGTTTCATCCTGTATCACAATCTAGCTTCCTATGGAAAGGAAAATTCTTAGATGTTTCACTGGTAAAAAAGACCATCAGGTAGCCCTTGAAGCTGTTGAGCTGGGTGGAGGGAAGAAGACTATGTTTGGGCAAGGGGAGAGGCTGGGTGGTTCTTTCTGCCTCTTTAAATCTATTTCAATCAGAAGTTGTCTGGTACTTGTCTGGGTGGCTGCTTCCATGGGTTCACATTCCTAAGTCAGAGAAGCTGATGCATTTCAACTCTACCTTGTCACCATGCTCCTTTCTAGGCAGTCTCTATCCCTTCAGGAACTTCTGACTGCATCTGCTGAAATGGGGTTTGAGCATAAAGTCAGAGAGATCTGAGGTCAAACCTGGGCTCTGTTATTTCTGTGTAGCCTAGGAAATTGATTCCGTCCATAGAGCCTCAGCATCTTCAGTCTAAAAATACAACACATCTTAAGACTCTTGCACTGCCCGACATTAGGCAAATATGTGAAGTTGTGGACAAATGTAAAGGTCATTATAAATTTCTAAACTTTTAAATATTTCCTCCTATGTATAAATTCTTATTTTGTTGTAGTAGTTGAAAAATTTGTCAGAGGGTTCAGAGATACTTAAGGGATGACACTGTCAAATTGCTTGAATGGGGTGAGGAAAACTTGCTCTTTACTATTGATTAATTAAAACCATTTACCCTTGAGAATTTTGCTTTCTGTAATGGAAGTCTGACTAACTTGGACAACCATTCCACTGAGAACAACTAGAAAAACTGGGGGAAAAAAAAGTACCAACCCCCCATTGAGTGTGTTTAGTTTGTTTTTTTTCTCTGCTGCGACCAAACAACCTGAAAAGAAAAATTTTAGGAAGAAAAGTTTATTTTGGGGTTCACGATTTCAGAGGTTTCAGTCCATAGATGGCTGGCTCCATTCCTCAGGGCTTCAGATGAGGCAGGACATTATATCAGAAGTATGTGAAGGAGGAAAGCAGATCAGGATTCAGCCACCAAAAAGCAGAGAGCAAACCTCTGAACAAGGACAAAGAACATACCCCAAAGTCACACCCCTAATGACCCACCTCCTCTACCCACATCCTATCTTCCTATAGTTACCACCTAGTTAATCTCAGTTAATGTACTGATTAGGTTAAGATTCTCATAACTCATCATTTCACCTCTAAATTTCTTGCATTGTCTCACACTTGAACTTTTGAGGGATGCCTCATATCTAAACCATAACAGAATGTGTCTTAGTAGATCTAACAACACAGTGCAAACTAACAAGGCCAAGAATATTGAAACCTAGACAGGTAAGCCCAGAATTTCTACTAGCATTACTCAGGCTTATCTATTGGAATCTTGAAAGAAGTTGCCTAGAGACTGAGGATCTGGGTGTTGCTCTTGACAGTCTCATAGGGTGGGGGTGGGGGGTTAATGGGCAGGGGGATTGGAGTCCAAGTGACAAGTTCTGGTAAAACAGCGGACTTTCAGTTGGAGGAAGAGTAAGCTGATTTTGTACTGACTTGAGCGGACTGAAGCAAGTTTCAAATCATCTCAGTCTACCATTGCGATAAGATGGCCTTGGATGCTGGTGCTCTTGACATCTTTCAAAAACAAATGTAAATCCCTTCTGGAGAATGATTTTATATCCTAATCTTATAATTACTATAACAGTTTTCTATCTGCAATGTTATGTATCAAACAAAAATAACCCAGCATATAAAATAAAAATAACATCATAAAAATGGAGAGAAACAATGTATCTTATAAGCAAACCAGAAGGCATCCTGATAATGGAGTTATCAGACATGGATTTTATAATAATCATGATACATAGTTATGTTCAAGAATAGAGAAAGAAAGGATGCACATTTTTTGGGAGATCTCAAACAATCTAAAATGTGAATATTCTAGAACTGAAAAATATAATGGTAATTAAGAACTCAATGGATGGATATACAATAAAGAGACCCTGCTGAAGAAAAAAAACTAAGCTATAATATAGGTTCAGGATAAAATATTCAAAAGGAAGCTTGAGTATCAAAGAAGAAAATATGGAAAAGAGAAAAGGAATAGAGAAAAAAATCTAATCTGTGTAATCGAAAGCAAACCGGATAGGAAATCGCAAACAGCATAACAGGGTAGGAGAGAGAAGATTGGGTAAAAGCAGCATTCCAAGAAATAAAGGCTGAGAGTTTCCTCATACTGAAGAGAGATATTAAGGGGAAGGCTATGAACCTGAAGGAAAATAAGTACAATAAAATTGCATGTAATGTTAAAATGTGCAAAACCAAAGACAATGAGAACATCTTAAGAGGAGCCAGAGGAGAAAGAGCAAGAAGAAAGAGAATAAAGAGGTGAATCATTGAGGGTGTGTGACTTTGGGATATTATGCTTTGTCCTTTTTCAGAGGAGTGCTCTCTGCTTTTTGGTGGCTGAATACTGACCTGCTTTTCTCTTTCACATACTTCTGTCATGATGCCCCGCCTCATCTGAAACCTTGAGGAATGGAACCAGCCATCTATGGACTGAGACCTCTGGCATCGCCCTGCAAAAGAGCAACAATAACAGTAGAAGCCAGGAGTTAATGAATGATATAACCAAAGCATTGAAAAATGGAAACTTATAACTCTACACCCACCAAAAATATTCTTAAAAATGAGGGCAAAGTGAAAACATTTCCAGATTAGCAAAAACTGAGAGAATTTGTCATTGATGGCTCTTTACTAAATAAATGTATAAAGTATATTCTACAATAATTTCAAATTAAAGGTCCAGAATGTAGAAGAGATAAAAAGTTCAGATATGTGGATAAATGTCAATAAGCTCTAAATACATAAAATAATAATAATGGCATGTGGGAAGAGTAAATACAGATGGTCCCTGAGTAATGATGGTTCAACTTAAGGCTTTTTAATTTACAATGATTCAAAAGCAATGTGCATTCCATATAAACTGCT
Source organism: Urocitellus parryii (assembly GCF_045843805.1). Lineage (NCBI taxonomy): Eukaryota > Metazoa > Chordata > Mammalia > Rodentia > Sciuridae > Urocitellus > Urocitellus parryii. Next base: position 80,084,198 of record NC_135542.1, on the reverse strand, counting down.
TTAAATTTTGAATAATTTTCCCCCCTTGATATATAACTGGTATAATACTGTTTCATGATGCTTGGAAGTGGCAGGGAGCCACAGTTCCTAGTTAGTCACATGATCTGGAGAGTACCAACCAATACTTTACAGTACTGTGTTGCTAAGCTACAATGTTCTGCAGATTAGGAGTATTAAATGCTTTTTCTACTTAATGATATTTTCAACTCATGATGGGTTTATGGGGATGTAGCCCAATCATAAATCAAGGGGAATCTGTATTTATATTTAAAATCCACTATAACAATGACATATATATTGGGGGAATTAATGGAATGAAAGTATTGTGATATTCCTGAATTGTTCAAAAATGATACAAATATGAGTTAAAATTAGATAACTTTGATAAGTTATGCATATATTATTTCTAGGTAGCCCAAAATAAAACACATAACATTAAAAGAACTCATAATAACATAATGAAAGAAGAATAGAATAAGTAAATATACTCAATCTAAAGGAAGGTAAGAAGTAATGGAAAAATATTATAGAAAATCAGAACATCTGTAGGAATGGATAAGTAGGAAGACAATAGCTCTAGACTCAAATATATCAGTAATCATTCTAAATGTATATGGATTAAAAGCAATGATTAAATAAAGCAAGTTGTTGGACTAAATAATAAACAAAATCCAATAATATGCTCTTTGCAGAGATTTGACACCAGTGTATGGAGTCATACAGAAAATTTGAAAATCGAAAGTAAAACATTGACTGAAAGGAAATTGATATAGCTCTATTAATATTAAATACTTTATTTTTGTACCAGGGATTGAACCCAAGGATACTTAAGCACTGAATCACATCTCCAGCCTGATTTCATTTTTTTATTTAGAGACAGGGTGTGGCTAAGCTGCATTGGTCCTTGTGGAGTAGCTGAGGCTGGCTTTGAACTTGTGTCCATCCTGCCTCAGTCTCCTGAGTTCCTGGTTTACAGGTTGTGCCACTGTGCTCAGCAATATTAAAGAATTTAAGATAGAAAATATTACTAGAGATGAAAATGGACATATCATAAAAACAAAACAAAACAAAAGATCAATTCACTGGGTAGATGAACAAGTGCCAATTTATGGCTACCTAGTAAAAACCCCAAGTGTATATAAAAATGTTCAAAGGATAACCAAAGGAGAAAAGTGAAATTCATAGAGTGGGAAAGTTTATATATATATATATATATATATATATATATATATATATATATATATATATTTAGTAACTAACAGAACAAAAAGTAAGAATCTTGAACCCCCAAACATCCTGTTTGACCAAATTGACCTAATCAACACAGTGTTGGGAGCTGGCGACCGCACCCTGAATATGGCGCTGGTCTCTGCTTCCGCTTCGTTAGCGGTTAGAGTCGTTAGAAGTAAACAACTCCTTGTAAGGCTGTGGGCTGGGCTCTGGCCTGCTTCCGCTGCACTGTACCTACTAGACTCCTCCACGTGGTGCTAGTTCATTGGCGGGGCTGGGTACTTCAGCTAGGGCAGACCGACCGCTCGCTCTCTTGTTCCTGTTTTCTCATCATGATTCAAAGGTCCTGAGTAAACTGCTGAAAGAAGAATCCTGTGTCGTGTTTCCCTTACTGGCGAGGGGTCGCGACAACAGAGCACACTACAACCAACAATGTATTATTTGTGATAAAAATATACATAGTACAAAATTAACTATTTACAAATTTTTCATATTACAGTTCAATGGCATAAAGTACATTCATCTTTTTGGGGAACCCTGCCATCATCCATCTCTAGCAACTTACTTTTAAATTCATAGATGACATACACCAGCATTCACTGCATTATGGCCCATAAAGCAAGTAGAAATGAATTCTTAAAGGACTGAAATAGTACAGAATGTACTTTCTATCCAGAGTAAAATTAAGCTGGAAATCAATAACAAGTGGAGAGCTTCAAAACCCTCAACTTCTTGGAATGAAGCAATATACTCCTTAATAATTATTCAATCAAGGGGCTGGGGTTGTGGCTCAGCAGTAGAGCACTTGCCTAGCACATGTGAGATGCTGGGTTTGATCTTCAGCACCACATAAAAATAAATAAAATAAAGGTATTGTGTCCAACTACAACTAAAAAACATTTAAAAAAAAAATAATTATTCAATGAAGAAGCAATCACCAATGAAAATTTTAAAAATATTTGAAATGAAATGAAAAATGTCACATCTAGATTTCAGTGACACAGCTAAAAGTATTATTAATAAATGCATCAGGAAAAAAGACCGAAAATAAAAAATCTAATAATTTATTTTAGAAAGTTACAGAAATATCAGCATTTTTTCTGGATATAATGGTGCATACCTATAATCTCAGGAAAGCTCAGGAGGCTGAGGCAGGAGGATCACAAGTTCGAGGCCAGACTCAACAATTTATCAAGGACCTAATGCAACTTAGTCAGATCCTGTTCTAAAAAAACTAATAATAGTAAAAAAAGAAAAGGCTGTGGGGTGGCTCAATCCCCCTGGGTTCAATCGCTGGTGCCAAAAAATAAACACAAAAGACAATCAACAACAACAACAAACCCCCCGCAAATAAACCCAGAAAAGAAGAAAGGAAATGATAAATAATAAAATTAATAAAATATCATGTAAGTAGACAGTAAAGAAATTCAACACAGCCAAAAGCTAGTTCTCTGAAAGATTGAAAAATGATAAACAAGTCAGACTGATTATATAAAAATAGGAAAGGTACAAATTACCCATGTCAGGAATGAACACGTAAACTTAAGGCTGATATGTAGGTATTTAAAGAGTTGTTAAGGAAACATTTGAGACATCAATTAAACAATCCTCATCTCCACCCCACACCAGGCCCCTAGTGACCACTATTCTGCCTTTTGTTTTTATGAATTTGATTTCATTATATACCTCATACAAGTGGGAACATACAATATGTGCCCTTTTGTGTAGCTTATTTCACTTAACACAATATCCTCACAGTTCATCTATATTTTGGAATATGTGAGAATTTCCTGCCTTTTTCAAGGTGATTTTTCTGTGAACATTTTGCTTATCCATCATCCATCATTGTGTATATGGGTTGCTTCCATCTCTTGGCTATTGTGAATAGTACTGCTATAGTGCAATTTTTTTTTTGCAATCCTGCTTTCTATTTTTTTTGTATATACACTTTGAAGCAGAATTTCTGGCTTGTATAGTAATTCTATTTTTATTTTTTTTGAGGAACTATTGTACTGTTTTTCATAGCGCTGTGTCATTTTACATTCCCACTAACAGTGCACAGGATTTCAATTTCTCCACATTCTTGCCAACACTTATTATTTTATCGTGTGTGTGTGTGTGTGTATGTGTGTGTGTGTGTGTGTGTGTGTGTGAGAGAGAGAGAGAGAGAGAGAGAGAGAGAGAGAGAGAGAGAGAGAGAGAAGAGGCACCCTTGCTACAGGAAGGTATCTTACTGTGGTTTTGATTTGTATTCCCCTAAGGATTAGTAATGTCGAATGTCTTTTCATATTCTTGTTGTCTGTTTGTACATCATCATTGAATCCTTTGTTCATTTTTAATTGGGTTATTTTTGTTTTTGAATTGTAGTTATTCTTTACATACCCTACACATTATCACCTTCTTATACATATAATTTGAAAATATTTTCTCCCATTCCATAGTTGGCTTTTTCATTCTATTGATTATGTCCTTTGAAGCATAGAGGTTGTTATGGTTTAGATATGATGTGTTTCCCCAAAGCTCACATGTGAGGCAATGCCAGAACATTCAGAGGTAAAATGATGCCTTATGAGAGCCTTAACCTAATCAGTGCATTAATCCCCTGATGGGATTAACTGAATTTAACTGGAGGCTGGTAGGTTGTGGCTGGAGGAGGTGGGTCACTGGGGGCTTGCCTTAGGGATAGATATATTTTGTTTCTGGTCAGTGGAGTCTCTCTCTGCTTTCTTATCATCATATGAGCTGCTTCCCTCCACCCTACTTTTCTGCCATGATGTTTATTCTGTCTTACCTCAAGTCCCAAAGAATGGAGACAATTGCCTATGGACTGAGACCTCTGAAACCACGAGCCTCCAAATAAGCGTTTCCTCTTCTACAATTATTCCTTTTATTCTTTATTTTTTAAAGTTAATTAATTTATTTATTCTAATTAGGTATATATGAGAGCAGAATGCATTTTGATTCATTGTACACAATTGCAGCATAATTTTTCATTTCTCTGGTTGTACACAATATAGCATCACACCATATGTGCAGTCATACATGTACCTAGGGTAAGGATGCTCATCTCATTCCACCATCTTTCCTGCCCCATACCCCCTCTCTACCCCCACCCCCACTTTGCCCAATCAAAGTTCCTCCATTTTTTCCATGCCTCCCCCATTATGGATCAGCATCCACTTATCAGAGAGAACATTAGGCCTTTTAGTCACGGCAGTGAAAAACAGACTAAAACAGAAGTTTTCATTTTAATGTGTCAATTTGTCTATTTTTATTGCCTGTGTTTTTTTGTGTTATATCCAGAAAATTCTTGCCAAATTCAAGGTTGTAAGGCTTTTCTTTCATGTGTTCTAAGAGTATTAAAGTTTTAAATCTTATGTTTAATCTTCGATCCACTTTAAGTTAAATTTTATTAGTTGCTTCTATAAATATGCCACAATGAAACCCATTATTCTGTATAAGTAAAATGCACTAATAAAAAACATATATGGGGAAAAATATGAACTTTTTTTTGTATTTGGTAGAGAGTAAGGGTTCAGCTTCATTTTTTAAAAAAAATGTGCACATACAGTTTTCTCAACACCATTTGTTGAAGAGAACATAATTTTCTATCAAATGGTTGCATCCATGTAAAACATTATTTGACCATATCTGAAAGGGTTGTTTCTGAGCTTTCTAGTGGTCTATATGTCTGTCTTTATGACAATACCACATCATTTTGATTATGTTGCTTAATAAGTTTTGAAATCAGAAAGTATGATATTGCCAAATTTATTCTTCTTTTTCAAGGTTGTTCAGGTTGATTGAGGTGAGATTTTATATCAATTTTAGGATGAAATTTTAGATCTCTATTAAAAATGCCATTAAGATTTTGAAGGGGAATAGCATTAAATATACAGTTACTGTAATCCCAGCAACTCAGGAGGCTAAGGCAGGAGGACTGCAAGTTCAAAGCCAGCCTCAGCAATTTAGCAAGACCCTCTGCAACTTAATGAGACCATCTCTCTAAATAAACTATTTTTTTTAAAAAAAGGGATGGGGATGTGCTCAGTGGTTAAGAGCCTGTGGGTTCAACCCCTGGTAAGAAAAATAAATAAATAAATCTGTAGATTAATTTGGGGAATATTGACCTCTTAATAATATAAGGTCTTCCAATTCATGCATATAAGATATTTTTCTGTTTATTTTCTTTAATTTGTTTTAATAGCACTTTGTAGTTTTCAGTGTATGAGTCTTATGGTTCCTGGGTTAAGCTTATTATTGAGTATTGTATTCAAAAAGATATATTGTAAGTGTCATTTCCTTAATTTCTGTTTTAGAGTGTTTGTTTTAAGTGTATAGATAGGCTGCTGATTTTTGAGTATTGATTTTTGTATCCTGCAATTTATTGAATTTATTAGTTCGAATAGTTTTTTTCTTAGGTGGAATCCTTAGAGTTTCTTATAAGAGGGATAATGTTGTATGTGAAACACAAATAATTTTGCTTGCTTCTGCCCAGTTTGGATGACTTTTATTTATTTATTTTCTTGCCTAATTGCTATGTCTGACTTACAGTACTATGTTGAATAGAAGTGAGAGTGAACATCCTTTTCTTCATCTTGATCCTAAATGAATAGCTTCTGATATTTTACCATTAAGTGTGATGTTACTGGTGGGTTTTTCACATATTGACTTTTCATGTTAAAGTAACTTCCTTCTATACCTAATTTTGTTGAGTGAATATTTCATGCATTTTTTAAAAGATGTGTGTTCAGTTGCTGTTGGGTAGACATTTGTATAAATGTAAATTAGGCCAAATTTTGTTGTTCTGTTTTTCTTTACACATTCTGATTTTCTGTCTACTGGTACTGTTAATTATTAGCAGAATTTAAAAAATAATTGTTATTTTGTCTATTTATTCTTTCTTCTATCAATTTTTTTCCTGTCAAATGGAAAAGTTTATTGAATCTCATATTATTATTGCTTTTTTATTTTCTGCAGCATAGTAAATACTAAAATGGTTGATAAATTAGTGAAATAAGGTAATATAAATGAAGGCATTTTGTTAAATATAGGGTTATAAAATGGAATATATTTTCTTCCAAGTATGTATATGCTTTTTTAATCATTCTGTTAACACTTCTAAAGAATAAAATTTAAGCAGTTTGGAACACTGCTAAGTTTTTTTTTTTATTTGTTCTAATTAGTTACACATGACACATTTTGACACATCATACATAAATGGAGTATAACTTCTCATTCTTCTGGTTGTACATGATGTAGAATCACACTGGTCATGTAGTCATATATGCACATAGGGTAATAAAATCTGATTCATTCTACTATCCTTCCTATCCCCTTACCCCCTCCCCTTGCTTCACTCCCCTCTGCCTAATCCAAAGTGTCTTTATTTTTACCTAACCCCCCTCCCTTACTGTGAATTATCATCTATATATCAGAGAAAACTTTAGACCTTTGATTTTTGGGGATTCACTAACTTTACTTAGCATTATATTCTCCAACTGGATCCATTTACCTTCAAATGCCATGATTTTATTCTCTTTTAATGCTGAATAGTATATATATATATATATATATATAACATTTTCTTTATCCATTCATCAACTGAAGGACATCTAGGTTGGTACCTCAGTTTAGCTATTGTGAGTTGTGTTGATATAAACATTGATGTGGCTGTGTCCCTGTAGTATGCTGTTTTTAAGTCCTTGGGGTATAGTCCGAGGAGAGGGATAGCTGGGTCAAATGATGGTTCCATTCCCAGTTTGGCAAGGATTCTCCATACTTCTTTCCATATTGGCTACACCAATTTGCAGTCCCACCATCAATGTATGAGTGTGTCGCCAACACTTATTATTGTTTGTATTCTTAATAGCTGCCATTCTGACTGGAGTGAGATGAAATCTTAGAGTAGTTTTGATTTGAATTTCTCTAATTGCTAGAGATGTTCAACACTTTTTTCACATATTTGTTGACTGATTGTATTTCTTCTTCTGTGATGTGTCTGTTCATTTACTGATTGGGTTATTAGTTCTTTTGGTGTTGAGTTTTCGAGCTCTTTATATATCCTGGAGATTAATGCTCTATCTGAGGTGCATGTGGTAAAAATTGTCTCCTATTCTGTAGGCTCTCTCTTCATGTTATTGATTGTTTCCTTTGCTGAAAGAAGCTTTTTAGTTTGAACCCATCCCATTTTTTGATTCTTGATTTTACTTCTTGCACTTTAGGAGTCTTGTTAAGGAAGTCAGTTCCTAAGCCAGAATGATGAAGATTTGGGCCTATGTTTCTTCTATTAGGTGCAGAGTCTCTGTTCTAGTGCCTAAGTCTTTGATCCACTTTGAGTTGAATTTTGTCCAGGGTAAGAGATAGAGGTTTAATTTCATTTTGGTATATACGGATTTTCAGTTTTCCTGGCACCATTTGTTGAAGAGGCTATCTTTCTCCATTGAATGTTTTTGGTGCATTTGTCTAATATGAGATAACTGTATTTATGTGGGTTTGTCTCTGTGTCTTCTATTCTGTACCTTTGGTATATGTGTCTGTTTTGGTGACAATGCCATGCTATTTTTGTTACTATGGCTCTATAGTATAATTTAATGTCTGGTATTGTGATGCTTCCTGCTTCACTTTTCTTGCTAAAGATTGCTTTGGCTATTCTGAGTCTCTTATTTTTACAAATAAATTTCATGATTGCTTTTTCTATTTCTATGAAGATTGACATTTGGATTTTAATAGGAATTGCATTAAATCTGTATAACCCTTTTGGTAGTATGGCCATTTTGACAATATTAATTCTGCCTATCCAAAAACTTGGGAGTTCTTTTTATCTTCTAAGGTCTTTTTCAATATCTTTCTTTAGTGTTCTGTAGATTTCATTATAGAGGTCTTTTATTTCTTTTGTTAGATTGATTCCCAAGTACTTTATTTTTTTAAGGCTTTTGTGAATGGGGTAGTTTTCTTAATTTCTTTTTCAGTGGATTCATCACTGATGTATAGGAACATGTTTGATTTATGGGTGTTGATTTTATATATTGCTAATTTGCTGAATTCATTTATTAGTTCTAGAAGTTTTCTGAATATTATAAATATAGAATAATGATAATTTGATTTCTTCTTTTCCCATTTATATCCTTTAATTTCTTTCATCTGTCTAATTGCTCTGACTGGAGTTTCCAGTACTATGTTGAATAGAAGTGATGATAGAGGGCATCCTTGTCTTGTTTCAGTTTTTAGAGGGGATACTTTAAATTTTTCTCCATTTTTCTCAATGATGTTAACCTTGGTTTAGCATAGATAGATTTTCAATGTTGAGGTATGTTCCATCAATAGACTTAAAGACAAGAATCATATGATCATCTCAAAAGATGCAAAAAAAATTATTTGACAAAATAGGGCACACCTTTATGTTCAAAACAGTATAAAAACTAGGGATACTAGGAACATACTTCAACATTATAAAAGCTATCTTCTAGCTATCTATCTTTAGTTCTAGGTGTTTTGAAGTTCTGCTATTAAATGAATAAGTGTTTAAAATATTGTTTTCTTATGTTGACTCAACCCCTTTGCATTTTGGAATGATCTTTTTAATCTGCGGAAACATTCTTTTCTTTAAAATCTACATCACATGATATTAATACAGCTGTTTCTTCTCTCTGTTAAAAACTGTTAGCATAGTATATCCTTTTCCATCTCTCTTTTAACTTATTTACATTTTTATATTTGAAGTGAGTTTCTGTTAGTTTTCTCACATTGAGTCTTGCTTTCTTAACAAATTTTATAATCTCTGTCTTTTAATTGAAGTATTAGACCATTTATATTTACTGTAAGTATTAGTATAGTTGAGTTTCAATTTGTCCAATAAAATCAGTTTTCTTTTTGTCTCATTTGTTCTTTATTTCCCTCTCCACATTTTTGTTTTGTTTTGTGTGAGTATATTTTGATTCAATTTATCTCCTTTATCTATTACCTATATTCACTTTCCTTTATTATCTTAGAAGTTACGTTAGTGATATTATACCAGTTCTTATATACTGCTTCTTTTAATAATATTTTACTTACAGACAAAAATATGAATACTTCAGTTATCAACATAATTTGCCACATTGATAGGATATTGGGAAAAACATATGATATTCTTTTTTTCTTTTTTCTTTTTTTCTTTGTTTTAATTAGTTACACAAGACAGTACAATGATCTTGACATATCATACATTTTAATTAGATGGAATATAATTTCTCATTTTTCTGAGTGTACAGGTTGCAGAATTACATTGGTCATGCAGTTATGTATATACCCACAGCAATAATAATGTCTATTTTATTCTGGTGTCCTTCCATTCCTCCCTCCCCTTCTCCTCCCCTCCCATCACTTCTCTCTACCCAATCTAATGTGACCCACTTTTTTTTCCCTCACATCTTCAATGATATTCTTAATAGATAGAAAAAATGTGTTTGATAAAATTTAACACTCATCCATATTAAACTCCTGAAAAAAGTAGAAACATACTTTCTTAATATGATGTATAATACTTATGAAAAATCATTCAGTTTTTTTATACATTCATGTTTAAATGTATAATGTTCAAAGCTATTCTGCAATTGAGAATGAGACAGTTTTACTTGTGTTTAGTATTGTACTTTCGGTCCCTCCAGCACCATAAACAAGATGCTGAAATGAAAATAAAAAAAACTCATAAGGAGAAGTAATGCTCTTATTATTTATAGACAATATGATTATGTTAACAGGAAATCTAAAATATTTTCATGTGCAATATTAGGATGAATAAAAGTAAGTTTATCAAGTTGTTAGACACAGTATTAATACACTAACAGACCTTTAATGTGCCTGAAAAAATTATAAAATGGAATTTTAAAATTATAATAGAATGAAAATATTAGTACCTTTCAATAAAACTAAGCAAATGTTTGCTTGACCTTTACTTACAACACTTAAAAATGTTATTGAACACTTCTTAAATAGAAGTTGAAGATCTTAGTTCTTCCTGTATTTATTAATAAAGTCAATGCAATCTTTAAAGAAATTCCTTCAGACTTACCAGGTGGATATAAGAAAGGATGTTCTGATAGTTTTATGGAAATGCAAAAAACTATCAATACCCATGATAATCTTGAAGCAGAAGCAGAAGTCAAAACAATAATAAATCTAGGAAAATATAGAAGAGTATGTTCATGACCTAGGAGTGGGAAAAGATTTATGAAGAGCCCCACACATTTAGGAAAAGAATGATAGAAAATTAAGAAATTTTGCTTATCCAAAGACACTATAAAGGGAATAAAACTTTAGCCTCAGTGGGAGATGTTTTCAGTATAGATAACCATCAAAAGGCTCATATGCACATTGCATTAAGAGCTTCTATAAATCAACATGTAAAGGACAGCTCTTGTAACAGAAATAGAATAAGTGAATTGAAGAGCCTACTCTTCACAAAAGGGAAAAGGTAAACACCTAGGAACATAGTAAAGAATGTGACCCTATTAATTAGCTGAAAAATGCTCATTTTCAATACAGTGAGCTGTGTCTACACAACTACAGGAATGGAAAAACTATGACAACAACAACAAAAACAAGATACTAATGTCAAGTATAGTTGACGTGGAACAACTGTACTTGCCTATTCGTGCCCTGCTTATAGGAGTGCTTTGTAAAATACTTTGGCATGACTCACTCAAATTGTCACCACACGCTGTTGCCTTCTAGGTATAGATGCATGAACCTGTTACACCAAAAGATATGGACAAGAGTGCTCATAGTGTATTTGTAATGTCTCAAATTGGTCCTTCAATAATATTATGTGTAAATAAAAACTATACACTATACAGCTACCAAAGACAAAACAAAAGGAAAGAAATGCAGATACAAAAGAATACGTATGGTGTTATTTTATTTAATATTTCATTTAGTAAATGCAGGGAAACTGATCTATTATGTTGGACACTAGAGTCTTTAACTTTGGGGGGTGGGAAGGGTTGGGTTGTGCTTTTTTTTTTCTTCTATTGCCACTGTCACAAATTTAGTGGCTTCACACAATGCAACTCTATTAACCACAGTGCTGTGGTTATACATACAAATCCCCTGGGCTAAGGTCAAGGTGCTGGCAGTGGGTGCTGCTTTCTGGAGGCCTCAAGGAGAATTGGTTTCCCTGCCTTTTCCAGCTTCTGGAGTCTGTCCAATTTCCTTGGCTCATGACCGCTTCCTCCATTTTCAAAGCCAGTACCATTGGGGACAAGTCCTCTTCATGACACCATGTCTCTGGTTCTGGACCCAATTGGGGAATTTGGGATAATCACCCTATTTTAAAATCAGGTTATTAACAACCTTAATTCCATTGGCGACCTTAAGTCCCCTTTCTCTTTTGCCAGGTGCCATATAGGTCAATGTAACATATTCACAGATCCTGAGGATTAAGAAGCTGACATCTTGGGGGCACCTATTATTCTACCCACCACAAGGGGGATGAGGGGATTACTCTGTGTTTATTATTTGTTTAGTTAATATCATTGAACCTGAGTCATATTTTATCTTCTCCAGGACTGGGGTAGACAAAAGAATTGTGTCCTGTGTCCTGCTCTGTGTCAGTGATGGAAAATGGTGACATTGTTTATTCTGCCACGAGCATGCTGATGCTATTTGAGTGTGACAACAGAGTGGAAGCACCATGCTCCATTTCCTTTTGGAAATGTCAAGGGGAATCCATCCAGCTGCATGACAGGCTGAGAACCTTCTTTCCCTCCAAATGTGTCCAGGAGGAGTTTGAGGCTTCTCACCCCAAAACAAGCACAGTGAGTTGAATTCCTAAGATTCTGTAATACTGTGATGACTTTTGATTTTGCTTTAATTGTTTAAGTTAGAGATCAGCTCAAAAGCCAAATTTTCCCTGTTCTTGTTTGAGCTGTGAAAATAAATTTCAGCACAAGCAGCCATCTAGTAACGTCTTTGCCACCTCGTCTGTTGGAGCAGATTCTTCCTGAGATGACTTGGGGAAGGTACTCTGAGATTTCAGCATGTCAAGCACACATCCATGTGTTACGCAGACATGGCACATATGGCCATTAGGATAAAAAAACAGATTAAATTATTAGGACAAGTGCATTTTGAGTACATCCTTTTTTTTTTTCCTTCTTCAAGTGTGTGATTTCCCTCTTACCAGTTCTGGGGGAACAGAATTACAACTACATTTTGGATTGACTTGTTTATTTCTTTTCTAGGCTAACTTTTCCTTTATACAACATCATTTTATTTTCCTTCTAGTGAGATTTTGATCTAGGCCTGATGAAACCAACTGACATGGGGCTACTTCTTACCATATACCTGGAAATTATCAGCCCAACTGTGTCTCTGGGTTTGATTCAGGTCTCATCCTCCTTCCTTTGATTTTGTAGCCTCTAGGCCAGTTACAGGCATAAAATTTTTTTCTCACATAATTGCCTCCCTCTGAGGTGCCATGAGATGACTTCAATGTTGGTTGACCATGTCATTCTCCGCCATTTCCCCCTTTGCAGCCACAAGGCGAGCAGATTGGTTAGAACTTCCAGTTACTCATGGAATTCAGCTATATTTGCCCAAATGGCAAGATGGGGAAAGGCGGAGAACCTGCCAGCAGCGTTGTGTTATAAAACACAAAAAACATTCTATGTTACGTGGAGAATGCTCTGTGCTGTACCTAATGGCATCCATGATCTCTTCACAGTCAGACTTTCTGGACTATGGTAGTAAGTGAGATGACTCTAATTTTGTGAAAATAATTATCATCTGGAGAACTTCTTAGCATATATTATTGATCACTGGCTTCCACCCTCAGAAGTTTTCATTCAGGACCCAGTTTTTGATGCTGATGCTGCTCATGGTGAGCCACATCATATTATATTGTGATTGGGTCTGCCAATCACAATATAGATGAATTCAAGATGAAATTGTCTTGCTCCAGTCAAAATGGGCTTTCCACTCTAGAGGGCTGTCATGACATTTCTGTGAGGACCTGTGATTTTTTTTTAAGCAGCAGGGATAACAATAACACACAGTAGGTGAACAATAAATGGTTGAAGAATGAATATGGAGCAGGAAGTGAAGATATGGAACAAAAGAATAAGCCAAAGAGTTTTTCTTGAACTTATAATATTGAGACTTGTCTTTCAGAATGAAGCTATGATTTCAGTTCTATAATCCCAGGTTTAGGAAAGGAGAGAATAGCCAGATTAAAGCAACATACAGGTTGAGAAATAAAGACTGAGTTTTGAAGGAATTGCATGAATCCATAAATATAGAAATGAGCCTATTTCCAGAATGAAACTGGAACTGAACTGTCTGTGCCTCAGAGGTGTTAGTATATGGATGTTAATCTTTGCTTCTCTACCATTTCAGACTACCCCATGTTGAATGCATTAATGCTGCACTCCAGAGCTTATGTGTCTGTTGGAATGTAGTTATAAGTTTTTGGCAGAAAGGCAAATTAAATACCCTGACCAGCACTACTTACTATTGGAACAACAATAAAAAAATATGCTGCATGAATTATAACAATGCTTACTTTTAATTTTCTGCAGTTATAGCATAAAAGGAAGGAATATGTAAAGGCCAAATAAGGAGAGTATGAAATATGACTGGTAAATTGGCTTGTGCCCTGGGGTTTCTGGTGAACCTTAATGACATTGAATTTTGCTTTAGTGGTGAATGGCATGGAAAGTGCAGATAAAAACCTTCCCTTGAGGTGTGTCATAGGGTGCCCCTTATAAACTTAGAATCCCAAAGGGCTGTATTATGGGTATGAAGGTGAAAAAGAGAGAATTCAGAAAAGTGCAGCAAAGATAAAAATTTACCCTTGTTGCTGAATGAAGAAGGAAATTATTTCCTGAGAATTAATAACCAGGGCCTAGCCTTATATGAGTTTGAGGTCAAAAATCATGCTATATATATAATCCATAATAAAGTTCAAGTAAGGAATTTAATTGAAAATGGTTCTGGGATAATTAGAAGCTGGGTTGCTTTCCTTTGTTTCTGAAGAAAAACCGCAACAACTCATACCAAACACATCCCCAAAGATGAAGTTGCATAGCAAATAAAAAGCTTAGTTGAAAATTATATACTTTATTGTGGCACTGTTCACAACAGCTAAGATGTGGAATCAGCCTAGGTGCACATCAACTGATGGGTGGGTAAAGAAAATGTGGTATGTAGACACAATGGAGTATTATTTAGCCAAAGAGAAGAATGAGATCCTGTTATTTGTAGCAACATGGATGGAACTGGAGGACATCATGTTGAGAGAAATAAGTCAAAGACAAATACTTTATGTTCTCTCTTATATGCAGAAGCTAAAAAAAAAAGTAGAGCAATGATTACTAGAGATTGGGAAGGGTATGGGGAGGGGAAGATAGAAAAAGAGAAGTTAAATTTGATCAGTGCATGCCATGTGCATTAATGGAAATATCAATATCTCCCATATTCAAGTATCATATTGAACCCCATTAATACATTATCTATGTACAATTAATGCATGTTATTAATCTTTTTAATTTAAAAAATCATAGAACCCATAATGAAGCAGGGCAATATGTAAAAGGCTGGTAGAAAAGGTGAAGGCATAATCAACCTTATAAAATTTTCAGTTATATAATTATTAAATAATTTAAAATAGATATGTTAAATATATTTTAAAAAACACAAGGAAGGCTTTAAAATATGAGAAAGGAACAAAGAACTTTAAAGAATGTCCAAAATAATTCAAGTAAAATAATCAAATTGAATTTTCAGAACGGAACAATATAATAACCGAAATCAGAAACTCAGTGGATAGATTAAAGAGCAAGGTAGACAAAGATGAAGAGAGATTCGATCTAGTTTATGGAACTAGTGGAGAGATATCAGCAATAACAAAAATGCAATTTTGAGAATGTAGATGGGACTGAGAGGTTAAGAGATACGAAGGATAGAGTTAGAAGTGTCTCCCATATCCAATCAAAGACTTAAATAATTATCATAGGAAATAATAATTTAAAATAGTCAATACATCAACTCAATAATTATTAACAGTTTTCCTGAATTACTTAGCACACATCCTTAGAATCAGTAGCCCAACATAAATTATTACCCACAACTAGACAGAAACTGTAAAACATCAAAGACAAAGAAAGGACCTGGAACCGTCCAGAGAGAAATGACACATTATCTACACAAGATGATATTTTCACTTGTCACCCTCAGCCATAGAATATAGTGAAAAAACACAGTCTATGTGTTTTGGAGTTCTACCTAGGAAAAAACTCTTCAGGGGCAAAGTCAAAATGAGAAACATTTCAGATAAATGTGAACAAGCACAATCATCCTCGTTAGAGGATATTCAAAAGGAAAAAGCTTCAGGCAAAAGAAAAATGACCCTAGATGGAATACCTGGGATGCAGGAAGAAAAAAATAAGGCAACTAAGTGGGCAAAACTAAGCAGACACTGACTGTGAAAAAGTGAGGTGTTTTTTTCTCTTTTTTTAAAGGGGAAACAGAATGTAACTAAAATAATTAAGAATAGAATGGGAAGGATAGGAGTTAAAGTGTTCTAGGTTCTTGTATTGGGAAGAGTGTAACAATATTAATTAATTTTAGACTTTGATAATTCACATCTGCAGTTAAAAACTGCCAGGTAACCACAGAAAGTGAAAATGCAGAACACATAGTGAATGACTTCCAAATGTGGTAAACAAGATGAGAAATAAATAAGACATAATTTAAAAAAGAAATAAAAGAAAATTTATAGAGAGAAAAGAAAGTAGCAAGGCAATTGAAAATACATAAGATGGTCAAAATAAATCTGTATATGACAGTAGTCATAAGGGTAAGTAAACTACTATATCCAATTAAAAAACAAAGGTATCATATTATGCTGATGGGCTAAATGTTCTCGAGAAAAGATGTCCTTAAAACCTAAGGACAAAATAATTGAAAGAGAAAGGATGGGAAAAGGTATTAGCATGAAAATTCTAATCAAGGTAAGTTTCAGATGGCTATAATAATTTCAGATAAAAGCATTACCAGGGATAAATAAAGTCATTGTATAATTTAAAACATCTGATTATTAGAAGGCATTACAACTCTAAAATGCAACATATCTTCATAATTTATGCAATAAAATAGGCAAAACTTCAATAAACAAATCTATCATAGTATTTGGAATTTTTCTTTGCCTCTCTTAGTAGATGATACAGCAATGAAGGGAAATATTAGTAAGGTTATGGATCATCTGAGCAAACCATACAAATTTGATTTAATAAAAATTGCAGGCGAGAGAAATGAATTACAGTAGATGGGGTAGAGAGAGAAGATGGGAGGGGAGGGGGGATAGTAGAGGATAGGAAAGGTAGCAGAATATAACAGTTACTACTAGGGCATCATGTAAAATTGTGGATGTGTAACCGACGTGATTCTGCAATCTGCATTTGGGGTAAAAATTGGGAGTTCATAACCCACTTGAATCTAATGTATGAAATATGATATGTCAAGAGCTTTGTAATGTTGTGAACAACCAATAAAAAAAATTAAATTAAAAAAAACCTGCAGGCCACTATAGCCAACAACTGTGGAACATACATTCTGTCAAGGACACATGAAACATGTATGATCATTCACAGGTACCGAGTAGCTGTCAGAGGTATCATTACTACACAGACCACATCTTCCAACCATTATGCAATTATATTATAAGGCAATAATAACACAGGCTACCTAGAAAAAAAAAAAAGCAAATGTTTCCAAATTAGGAAATACAGCAGTCCCTCAGTATCTGTGGAGGATTGGTTTCAGAACCTCTGTGAATACTGAAATTCAAGGATTTTCACGTCTTTTATAGATAGATATAACCTATGTACATCTTCCAGTATACTTTAAATTATCTCTAGATTATGTGGAATGCCTAATACAATATAAATGCTATGGAAAGAGTTGTTACACTGTATTTTTTAGGGAATAATGACAACAAAATGTCTGTTCAGGTTCCATTTGGGTGTAAAGTGTTCAACTATTTTCAGTCCATGGTTGGTTGATTCAGTGGATTTGGCACCTGCTAATATGAAGGGCTGACTGCGTGCATCAGGTAAGTTGTGTGTCAAAGGATAAATCACAAAGTGTTAGAACTGCTTGCTAATAATATTTTATGGATCAAAACTATGGGGTATAACTAATGTCTCCAGAGAGAAATTTATGAACTTAAATACTTACATTAGGAAAATAAGAAAAAACTCAAAATTAATGATCTAAACCTCCAGTTTTAGAAGTCAGCAGATCAGAGAGGTATAAACCTAAAGAATATAGAAAGAAAGAATTAAGAAAGATAATGGTGGATATGAATAGCATGAAAAACAAATATTCTATAAAGAAGATCAATAGAGCCCAAAGCTGATTATTTGGAAGCACGAACAATATAAAATTTCTAGAAGGGATTAGTCAGTGAAATGGAAGAGAAGGTCAAATAAGTGGAGAACTACAAAAGGGATGTCACCATGAATGCTGTAGAGACAAAAAGGTGACTGTGGTTGGGACATCCCTTGGAAGATTTCAGACATATGAAGGCAGGTTCTGACAGATGACATCCTTCAACGCTGCTTTAGTGTTTACCTGTCATTATATTACATACCACATCCCAAGTGCAGGGTAAAAGCTGAGCCATGTCCACATGCTACCGGGGACATACTGAATGAATCCAAGGAAGTAGCTGGTATAGAGGGGTTTCCTGAGAATCCAGAAGACCCATGGGAGGGTGAGGCTTTGATGACAATTCTCACAGGAGAGCCTCTAGATATGAGGACACAGACAACACTCTTAGCATGATGGCGTATGAAAACCGGGGTGACAACCTTAGTGCCCCGCAATCCCTTCCACCAGTTCCTTGACTGTCTACTTCCTTCCCTTATTCTCACTTCTTGTTCTTATATCTCTTTTCTTCTCCCTCTTCTGAAGTTTCCTTTTCCATTCTTCCCTCCTTTCCTCCTTGCTTCGTCTCTCTCTTCTATCAGTTACACCCCAAACATTGCTTTATGGGATAGGCCAGGAATCAGTGGTCTTTTTCTGCAAAAGGCTCAGTAGTAAATACTTTATGTCCTAAGGGCTTCAAGGTCTCTGTAGCAACTATTCAACACTGAGCTGTGAGACTGTAGCCATAGACAATAGGTAAATACACGGGTGTGTGCATGTTCTGATAAAATTTGTGCACACTGAAACTTGAATTTCATGTCATTTTCATGGGTCATAAAATATTCTTCTTCTTTTGATTCTTTTCAATCATTTATAATTGTAAAAAAGATATTCTTCATGTGTGCACCATACAATCAGTGGATCCAAGAGTTATAGCTTACTGACCCTTGATGTGGAATCCTAAAGAAAATAGAGAAGTTCAGTGGATTAGACAAAGGGGAATGAAGGGAAGAAGGGGGGATGGGAATAGGAAAGACATCACTCTCCTCTGTGCACATATGCATACACCATCAGTGAAACTCGACATCATGTTCAACCACAAGAATGGGATCCTAATTAGAATAAGTCATACTCTATGTGTATATAATATGTCAAAATATACTCTACTGTCATGTGTATCTAGAAAGAACAAGTAAATAAATAAAATTATAAAACAATAGAGTCTGAACTGACAGCCTTACCTTCCTGCGTCTCTGTCCTTAAGTGCACAGAGTGACATGTGACCACATGAGCTGCAGGCAGAAGTGGCTGGAGTAATGATGAGAAAGGGGAGCTTGCCCTGGAGGACATGGAGCTATTGCCAGCTCTTGATGGATGGGTATCAGATGCCTAGAACAAGACTTCTTTGTTGAACTGCTTGACACTCTCATTTCCTTTCCCAGCCCAAAACCTCAGGCGTAATACCTGTGTCCTGACTTGGAAAGACATTGGATTTTCTGAACAGGCAGAGTCCACTACAACCCAGATTCCTCCCTTTCCAACACACATGGTGTGCCACCCTTGCTCTGGTCTGTAGTATCCAGCAAGGGAAGTAGTGAATGGGCTGTGTGCTGGTGGGAATGAGCTGAGTACTATGGCTGGGTCCTGAGTTTCAAAGTCTTGGCTCTGGAAAGTGGTTCTCACAGCCAGGGTTCCAGGAGTAGAATGGGTGAATCCCTGCTTCAAGTTCCTTGTCAAGACCCAGCTGAAGAAATCTTAGTTGGCTCCATCTAGACCAGTCACTATCCTTTTCATTCTAATGTGACCCAGCTTGAGGACCATAAAAGTGGACTCTGCTTTGACAGTTTCAGTGTTTCAATTTCTATCCCTTTCTCCCTCCCTCCCCTCTTTTCTTCCTTCCAAGATTTAGCAAAAGGCCAGGGAACTGAAATATGAATTGATTGCGCAAAACAAACTAAAATTTGCCTTGGGGCCATAGACGGATTTTTCATTTATTTCCATTCACATCTTCCAGTCCTTGAGTCTGTGTATGAAGGATAGAAGCCCTAATTTATCATAGTGATCATAAAGATGCTGTGGCTTTTGTCTTTGAAATTCTAATGATTTGATGGCATTGTTATTTAGAGCTGGGGGCCTGAGGGCTGGGGAAGCCCTGTGCAGGACCCTGGTTGGGTTGGCATTTTTTTGATAAGAGAGCCAGTCTTCATCTCCCAACACAGCCATGTAGCTCAAAAAAACACACCGAATGTGAACCTTAAGAACTAGATTAAGACTCCAGTTTGACTATTTGCTAACTTTATTTCCTTGGGAAAAATCAATTAACCTTTTGGAAAGTCTGTCACAGGTGCCTATTCTTTAAAATGGAGACAATGAAAAATTTCATAATCCATGGGGCTGTCAAGAGGTTACTGTGAGATAATGGATGGAAGAGTGCTTTGTGAAGTATGATGTTGGAGAACCTTCCTAGAGTGGTGTCCAGCTCACCCAAGCTCCCAAAGACCTTTCCGAGAAGATAGTGAATGATCAAAGAAGGCAAAATGGTTCCTCATTCTGGTGCGAGACTCCTATTTCTCCTGTGGCTGTTCCTTTAGTGCATAAATCTCTCCTTTCCCCAGGTTCCACACTAAAGTTCGGCTACTGCCTACAAATTCCTATGTCCTCCCTCTACAGGTGTCAGCAGTTCAATTCTGGAATCCCCTTACTAACCCTCTGTGACTGTGGAGCATTGGCTCTGTCTTCAGGGCCCACCCTTCTCCACAGAGTGTCCTGCAAACTCCAGCTCTAGGCAGACAGATTGCTACTCTGAGTTACATCCTATCCACAGTACACAATTATATGGGCCCTTTATTTGTTATGCACATTTCTTAGGCTAATGTGTAAAGTTTGTGTGCATGTATGTGTGTATGTCATGGGTGTGTGTCTGCACAGAGACTGTAAATGCTTTCAAATAGGTTTCATTCAGTGCCTGGGAAGGTCTGGGCCCACAGTTAGTAACTGACAAATAGTTGTTTAATAAAAAGTAAGATGAGGCCATATAGATTGCCTGAATCTGAGGTTTTCCCCAAGTCTCTGAAGGCCTCATAGGCTCAGTGAATGCTCTGGATTTGTTCTGTCTGAGTCCTGTTTGCAGGAGTGGTTAGCAGGGCTTCCCATGTTTAAGTTGCTGTTCAAGTTTCTCCACCATCACTGGCAAAATATGCTTTGTGCCCAAGGGAAATCAGGTTTGAATGAAAGCTTCCACAGTGGTCCCTGTCCTACCCAGAGCTGGGCTGATTAGAGATGCACACCTCCAGATATTTTTTTGATAGGCACTGAGATCCTTCAGGACCTCTCAAATTAGGTGCTGTAGCCAATTTTTTTTTTTTTTTGCATTGAAATAAAGAAGTCCTCACTTCAGGTAAATGATGCTGGTTTAGTTGTTTTGACTACTGAAAATTTTTATAATTCAGGGAATGGCATGGTTAGCTATTGGTACAGGGAGAAATGAATACACAAATATTTGATTATCTTTTCTGTGAGGAAGTTCTGATTGGTGTCTCCTCTCCCTGAGGGCAGTGTGTTTTAGAGGTGACTTGTACCACTGAAGAAGACCCCGAGAACAGCAGAGAACATTTATGTGTCTTCCAGGAGAAGCTGAGTATGTCTGAGCTACTCAGTGGCTCTCTCAGAATGTGTCTCTCTCCTGTTTAACACTCATGGTTTTCTTTGTCATTATGTCTGTAAAGTCTGTTTATCTCTGAGTGGCCCTTGTCCCTGGCTCTGCATCATGATCACTTGGGGAATCTGGTTATTTGTCTACTTTTTTTTTTTCTTTTTTTTGTAGAAACCAAAAAGCCAGGGCCTTACACCCCAAAGATTCTAACTTCATTACCATAATATGGTCTGGTCACTGATTGTATGTTTTAAAAATTCCCCCAGATAAATTTTAAATCACAGCTAGGATTCAGAATTATTGCTTAGATGAAAGGTTAGCAAATTTATCTATAGTGGGTCAAATAGTAAATACTTTAGGTTCTGTTGGACATACAATCCAGTCATAATTATTCAGCGCTGCCATTGTGATATCAAAGAAATTTTAGATGACTGTCACTGAGTTCCAGTAAAACTTAATTTAAACAAGTGGAAGAAGTTATGGAACCAGCCTAGATGCCCATCAGCAGATGAATGGATAAAAAAGAGGTGTATATACACAGTGGGGTTTTATTCAGCCATGAGGAAGAATGAAATTATGTCATTGACCAGAAAATGGATGGATCTGAAGAGCATAATGTTAAGTGAAATAATCCAGACTCAGAGAGATAAGAGTTGTATGCTTTCTCTTATATGTGGAAGCTAGAGAGAAAACAAAAACAAAAAATGAAAAAAGTGATCTCACAAAAGTCAAAAGGTAGATTTTTATAATAGAAGGAGAGGCTTGGGGGAGAAGGAAGGGGAAGCATGGGGAGGCATTGGGAATGAAATTGATGAAATTATGTTATACGATTGTACAAACATGCAACAATGAAACCACCTATATAACTAATAGGCACCAATAAAAGAATTAAAAATTTTAAAAGGTGGCAGGCCAAATTTGGCTTGTGTGCTGTAGTTTGAAGACAAGATGCTGTGTTTATGAAGTTCAACTCTGGATCCCTTAGCATGGTGGCCCAGCATGAAACAGACACTCAATAAATACTAAATTAAATTGACTTACTGACTTTATTGTACTCATAGAATAATATCTGAGAAGGCAAGAGAATGAATTACAGAATTTTAGTTATAGCCTCAGAGTTTAAGACAGTTTATGTAAAATTCTGTTTAACTTTGTCGGGCTTTGTGTAACTTTTCAAACAAATTCCTTTTAAGGGGTGTGTGGGTGTGTGCATGCATGTGTCTGAGAGAACAAAAGAGAGGTGAGATTTTGTATAATTTGTATTTTCTCATGATTATAGAAATATATAGCAATTAATAGGACGCCTATAATTAGTCAATCAGGCAATCAGTTTACAAAAAGTTTGCTGTTTGACTGATTTGCCCAGCCCATTTAGTTAAAGCTATTCCTTGGTAACCATGTGTTAACCCAATCTCTGTGTTTCAAGGTTCAGAATAAACTACTTAGAAGAAATATGTGTTGATGTTAGCAAATGATGCTAGGAAGTTGCTGGCCATTGCATCATGGCCTCAGAAATGACCAAATAACCACAGAGATGATCAGAGTGTTCAAAAAAAAAATGGGAACACTTGGGAAATTCCTACAATGAAGTCACTCTTGCATATATAGATGCATAGACAACTACACAAGAAAAACATTTTCTTTTCTCCTCTTTGGTCAGATGGCCCAGTCGTATTTGTAACACAAGTTTATCCACCAGTTGCATACACAGAGCATACAGTATGTGCACTGGCTCTTCTTTTGGGACAAGAGCTTGGGCTTCCAAATCCTGGCATTCTAGATGTGAGAAGGACATTGTGTTGTGAATGGCTGTGGGATACCAGTGTCTTGGGCCTCAAAAGTCTTACGTGGGGATAGATAACACCTAGGGACAGCTAAATTATAAGGACTGCCCTTCTGAAGTGTGCAGGCACCAGGTAGACTATTTCAGATTCCTTGATTTGGTAGAGACTTTCCACAAGTCATGATCTGAGAGCTTAAATAGATTCTAGAAAGAGTTTCTTGCTATGGCATCCCTTCTGGGACATGCACAAAGAAGAGGAGCATGTTGCAAGGAATCCATATTGATGAGCAATGGGTCACTGTATGTTATGGGGTGGCAGTTAATCTGTTATTGGTGAAGAGCTTATTGGAACACAAGTAAGCCTGTCTGTGGCATAGTATAGAGAGAGAATATGAAAGTTCTGATGGAAACCTGAAATTGCTCAGGATAATCAAAATTGTTTCACTTTCACCACGTGTGACTTTCAAATGGTGTTTCTTTTATGCAATAAGCTATCACTTTGCCCAGGACAGAGCATGCAGAAGTGTACCTTTTAAAGCTTCTAATGCTTCTTTGTGGGATTGCTAATGTGAGTCCCTTGGGAAATCTGCTTTTCTATGCATGTGTCCTGTATTGTCTTTTTCTTTCCCCTCCTCCTCCCACCTCTTCTCCTTGCTGCAGAGGTAGCAACCCTCCTGCTATTAGCAAGATGTCTATTATAGTGTCATTAAAAAAGCCATAGTCAGTGCGAGGAATGACTCATGTCATGGAGGACTTAATAATTCACTGTAATAAAAGTATAAAGTTTTATGATAAACCACTCTCAGGGGAGTTAAATATAATCCTTAGCAGGTCACACACTGACTACAAAGCTTACATTTGTAATGGTAATTTGAATTTACTACATCGCCTTTAGTTTTTAAGCGTTTGTGTGTCATTAGACCTTATAAATTGATTTATATGTTTCAACTCCAGTATAATTCTGCATAAAGGTACAATAAATTTTATGGATTGGAGATATGGCATCTAAAACATTTTAATAAAATTATTATTCTAAACTCACTTAAATGGCGTTCATGAAAAGCAGCAGCAAAGATGTCAGAGATCGGGAAGTTTCATGAACTGGATGAGGTGGGAGTGGCAGGTGGGGGCATTGCTGTGTGCCATACCCCACACCCTCTTCGTCGCCTTGGCAGCAAATGGGGACCTCTGTGGCTTCTCTTGAAAGGGTGTCCACTGTCTGGCGGACTGCGTGGGCACATCAAAGCTGTGGGTAATGTACTGATGGTGAGCTTGCGGGAGAGAGGAGCCAGCCAATTACATCTCTCAGAAGGACTTTTCTGTTATTTGTGGAACTAAATGGAATTCTCTGTCTTTCCAAGGAAACTTGTCCAACATGGCAGTTCTCCCACTGGGAAATGAGAATGGATGACCCATTCCTCAATTCATCTTCCCCTTCAATTTCAGAGGGAGGATACTTTGGAAAAGGAGGGAGAGGAGAGGAAGGGAGAGGAGAGAAAGGGAGGGGAGGGGAGGGGAGGGGAGGGAGAGAAGGTGGAGGAACTCAGGGGAGCCAGCACAGCCTCCTGTGGTGTGTGGGGCTGCCCTGACCCTGTCCTCCATAGCCTTTGGTCTCACTGCTTGTACTTTTAAGGAATGTGTCTCAACCATGTGCTCCCTTTCTCTTCATTATCAGAAAAAAAAATAAAGGTCAAATAAACTGGATGATGAAAAATGAAAACCAAAACCCAGAAAAACAAAAACCTTGTTTGTTTCACGGGCTTGGGTCCAAATGGCACAAACACAAACACCAGCTCTTGAAAGAAAGGGAGGGAACCCTCCTCGCTCCCCTTCCCACCCTCGCCCCAAGTTCCCCTATTAACTTTTCACTTTTTCTCATTGGTATTATTTCAACTAGCCAACTAGAAGTGAGTTGTGATTAATTATATTTTTCCTTCTGACTTTGCAGATTTGGGGGCGATTGCTCCCTGGCTCCCGTCCTGTGAGAACTCTGTTCACATTTGGTAGTGTGCTTACCAGGCCCTGAAAGAGCACTGAATTTGGCTAAAAAATACTTGATAAACTACACTGTCTTTGGGGGTTCTTGTAATTCTTTTTCGAATGCTACCTCCCTTCCAGCTCCCTAGCTACTTCCCTCAAGGCAGAGCTTCAAATTCAAATTCAAATTCGCCTGGTCCTGTGTATGGACTTGTCCATACAGTCACTCAGAGGTCCTGTCCTCTTATTGGGCAGTTCTCATTGAATCTCTTTTGGCACTTACCCACTAGGAAACATTATCCCCTCACTGAGGGGAGTGTTTTTGTTAGGAAAGCATTGAGTTAAACCTCCAGGGGCCCTTGGGATGCAGTGGGTGTGTATCACTGTTAAAAGGTCCAGCCAGCTGGACAGGTTAGGTACAATTTACTAGAAATATATTAAAAGTGTCTTGGGAGATGATTCTTACACATGTCACCACTGTTGGTGTGAGGCAGATCAGAGCCCCCTGCGCAACGGAGAGCAATTAAATTGTAAGGAGACTTCCTGATGGTACAGCAATGGCCTGTGGGAAGAAGGGCAGGATTCAAGGAACTACAGGGAGAAAATTCAACCCCCAGCAACTCTGTACACAAGCCAGGTCCGTACAGTGCAGGGGACTGGCAGGTTGGGCCCTTTCCTCTGACAACTGGCATCTGTGTGTATTTTCCAGGCACCTGAGATATCAAACTCCCATTCTCCTCTCTCTTCATCCTGTCCTTTAGTGACATCCCAAGAGGACCCATCCTTATACAGACTGGTACATAGACAAATTTGGCAGTTTCTGGTATGATGTGATTTGTGTAGAGGAAAAGCGTTGTCTGGCGTAGCCAGCATTTCTGATGGGCATGACCATCATTCAACATATTATTTTCAGGGGCTCTCCAGGTATCCCTATTTGAAATGCAAATGGCCCAGAGAAAGGGACTAGACATTTATCAGTCATTAACACCATGGTGAGAACTAGTAACATCAGAATTTAGCTCAACAATCAGCACCCTAAGAGAGTAGACCAGGATAGAGATATTTGGATGAATGGAGAGAAATTCTTTGGAGTTGCTTGAGGAAAGCAAGAGGGTAATGTGCTATGAAGGGAGCAGAGGTCATCCTGAGGGGTGGTGAAGACTGGGGCTTGGGGACTCATAACGAATGGAGAGAGAGGGCTCAGAAATGAGATATGCAAGGGCATCAAAGTGAGCATGATCAGTCTCAGTCTTTGCCTTAGAGTTTTTCTTCAAGTGATAAAAACTATTCGAAACATCTTGTCTCTAGGGTTTTGTCCTAGAAATCTTGTAGAATCTGAAAACTTCTTGGCCCATTGGCGGTTGATCTTGAGCTCATTAAACTAACAAAAATTTTAAAATTTACTAAATATATATGACAGATGTAAAAATAAACTCAGCATTCTCATCTATGTCCTTTTCAATATTTCCATTTTCAGCTTGGCTCATATAGATGATCAATTAATGTTTATTTAGATAAACGGAATATGTGAGACAGGTATTAATCTCATTCCCATTTTGTGAATAA
Organism: Urocitellus parryii; assembly: GCF_045843805.1. Lineage (NCBI taxonomy): Eukaryota > Metazoa > Chordata > Mammalia > Rodentia > Sciuridae > Urocitellus > Urocitellus parryii. Next base: position 80,057,583 of record NC_135542.1, on the reverse strand, counting down.
AGAAATTGAAACTCAGGGGAATTAGGAGAGTTTCATAAGATCAGGTAAAATAATCAGTCCTCCTGGCAATTACTCTCACTTTAGGCTGCCCTCCTTAGGTAGCCCCAAAGCAATTATTTTTGCTTTCTAGTTTTCCTGTGAATACAGCTCTTCTACATTGTCTACATATGAAAATAGTATTAGACAAGACTTGTTGTTCTCCATCCTATTAGACCAAGTGCAATAGAAAAGTTGAATAGGATCTACTGGGAAGTCCTTTATAATTTCAACCTCTTGGTTGTTTGAATTTTTACATTCCCACTTGGTACACTTTTCAGGGCAAAGATGAATTCATAAGATTGATCCAAGCATTATTATTATTATTATTTTTTAAACAGAAACCATTCAGACTGCATTCCCTTCCTCTTGCTCTCCAAAGAGAAGAGAAGAACAATTATCCATCCAAGCATTATTTTTAATTGCAGAATAACTCAAATGTCTAATATTGGGATCAGTGGCCTATGTTCTTCCACCATGAATGATAGGATACGTTTTTGGAGAGCACTGAGTCACGAGTTGGGTTGCTCAAGAGGCGAGGTTGAACATATATATAAGATGCAAAGTGTTTTAGTCATCTTTTTCACTGCTGTGACTAAAAGACCCTACCAGAACAATTGTAGAGAAGGAAAAGTTTATTTGAAGGCTCACAGGTTCAGAATTCTTAGTCCATAGAAGGCCAGCTCCATTCCTCACGGCTTGGGGTGAGGGAGCACATCATAGTGGAAGAGTGTGGTGGAGGGAAGCAGCTCAGATCATAGTGATAAGTAAGGAGAGAGAGAGAGAGAGAGAGAGAGAGAGAGAGAGAGAGAGAGAGAGAGAGAGAGTCTTCACTTGTCAGATACAAGTATATACCCCATAGCCACACCCCCAGTGAATCACTTCCTCCAACCACATCCCACCTGCCTCCAGTTACCACACAGTTAATCCCATCAGGGATTGATTCACTGATTAGGTTAAGGCTGTAACCCAATTATTTCTCCTCCAAACCTTCTTGCATTGTCTCACATGTGAGACTTGGGGGGATAACTCATATCCAATCTATAACACCAAAGTTGTCAGTGCATTCTAAGGAACAGCTAATGGAGAGAGCAGGATTCTCAAGGGGCAGGATTCAGAGTCCTAGAGGGAAAAGGCAAGTCCAGAACAGAGTTGGATGTCTCACACAATGATGAGTGCTTGCATAAAGAGTGATTGAGTCTGGGGTGTTGGACTGACTTAAAGGCATAGGGTAGAGACAGCTAAGCCATATTCAGGTTGCCCATTTGTGACCATGGAAATTTGCTTCAGGTCATTTCATTTCACCCTCTTCCTTTCCTTTCACTCACTCTCCTGCCTTCAACCCAATCTGGCCACCTTGGTTCTCTCTGAGATATGGGAATCACTGTTCAAATCTCAGAGGAATCCCAGGGCTTTTTTGAAGGGATTACTCTACATTATTCTCCCCACCCCCACCTCTTTAAATTATGATTAAGTTTGGTCTTAAAACATCTGCAGAAAATTCAGTATAGCTGAGACACTAGGATGATGCCTTTCTTAGGGTGACCCCTTTTTGGAATAGACTGTGGCTTCATTGTTCAATGTGGTTCCTCGTGGCATATTACAAGCCCTATCGTTTCTTCCCGTTTTTTTCTCTCCCTGCCCTCCCCCCGACTCCTTCGTGTCTGTGTGCATGAGTATGTACGTAATGTGTAACAGCAGAATGTGTGTGGAGGAAGGTGTGTGACCCTCAAGGCCTGCGCCATCCCCCAGTTGGAGCTATTAGCCACTTACATGCACAATTAACCACCTGATTCTTAGATTGAAGGCTGAGGGAGCTAATTGCAGGTACAAAAATTGCACCCAGATAAAAGGAGGTTGGTCTGGACATTTAATCTTTAAACCTTCTTCTTCAGGGTGACTAGGTAGTATGTGTGTATGTATGCACGGATTTATTTATTTATTGCCGACTCAGGTCCTTGGTTTGCTTTCTTCATGATTACTAATGACATCAGAGGAATCCCCTCTATAAATAGCTTCTACCCAAAATCATTCCATTCAAGTTCTGGCACAAGGGCCTGTTGTAGGCTCTTGCTTTCTGCATAGTGAATTTTCTCTGAAATCTAGAAGTGGTTTATTGGAAGATATGAATGGTGCATGTGTGTGTGTGTGTGTGTGTGTGTGTGAGAGAGAGAGAGAGAGAGAGAGAGAGAGAGAGAGAGAGAGATTAAATATCCCAGGGAAAGGAATTCATATGCTTTTATAGTCCACTTCATGCCAGGCACCTTCAACCATTTGATCTCAATAATCTAGTGAGGGAGATTATTTTCATTTAACACATAAGGTTAGGTGTCACCCTGGGGTCTCACAGCTCAAATGCATCTGATGTGAAATCCTAGCTTTTGGTAGCACTCAGCATGTTCTTCCAGCTCGTAAGATTCCATGCGATGAATCAACACTATTCTTGCATCTCTGAGTAGCTACACCATGCTGCAGTTCCCATCATCTCTGGAAGTCAGGGCTGGCAGTAGTAAGAGAAGACAGATCCCTTGTACTTCATGTGTGCCTTCAGGCCTTTCACAGTGGTACAACAGTAATGCTGAAGAAATATATTTGGTACCTTCTCCTCTGTGCTTCTCTTCCATTTTCATGCCACTTCTCTGACATCGCTTCTTCATTCTGCCTTCCTGATGCCCTGGGCTTTGCCCCTTCTCTAGGATATCTATCACCTTTCAGCTTTGCCTCCTAGATAGGCTTCCATGATCTGGACATTCCTTGGATTCCCCTTCCCATTCCCTCTAGCCACTTTCTTGTTGGATAACTCCAATGCTCCTGCCTCTCAGGCTGTGTTCTATGTTTTCTAGGTGGTTCATAAAATCATTCTGCATGAACATGCAGATTGATAGATGCTAATGGATCAAAAGGTTATGGTACAGCTACTCTCTCACACTATCCGTTTCCTTCTTGGAGAAATGAAAAGGTGAAGACTTGAAGAAGCTCTAAGATCCCATCTTTTTTAAAAAATTTCATTTTTGATCTATGATCCATGTAACTGCACATGCTATGCTTACATTTTAACAAGGGTCTTCTCTATATAATGGGTCTTAATAAATGGGCACTCTTTCCTTTGCTGCCCCTTAAATGGAATGCCCCAGGTTTAATGCGTGGCTGTGTCCCCTCTTGTGGGAGATCCTTGTGACCCCACATTTTACTGATGACTTCTAAATCTGTGTTTCCAGTCTGCCTCTGACCTTGGGGATCAGATTCTACATGTAACTATTTCCAGCAATTTCCATTTGAGATTTTCAAAGTCCCTGAAAATTTATTAAATAGAGAATAGGAGCCTCATTTTCACACTCTCCCAACATGCGCTTCCTTCCTTATTCATTGTATCCATGAATAACTCCCCCTTCTTGGTACCCACTGGAGAAATTTGCTGAGTCTTACATTTTCCTCCTTCCTCATCTCCTACAGATTCATCATCTTCAACCTTACCTTCATCCATCCAATGCCCTCGACTCCCCAGAATAGCCCCCATCATTTTTCTTACAAATGATTACTATGATCTCATTGACTTGGGAGGTTGAGGCAGGAGGATCACAAGTTCAAAGCTAGCCTCTCAGCAACTTAATGAGACCCTATCTCAATATAGAAATAAAAAAGACAGGGGATGTAGCTCAGCGATAGAGCACCCCTGGGTTCAATCCCCAGTACTGTGAAAATAAATAAATAAAAATAAATAATAATTCAATAAATAATCATAATGACCTTCTGCAGTTTTTCTATCATCTGGTACTGTTTTATGTCAAATCTTCCTGTCATCATACCCCACAGGTTTGGTGGGAGAAGTAATTAAGAGAGGGAATATGGACATGGCTTGAAAAATTTAAAGTGTCCTGCTAGTGTGTTTTATTATTTATTGTGTTTTGGGAAGGCAGAGAGCTGGTTCTGCCTTCTGAGTGTTTGTGCTGCTTCCCATGTCTATTAGTGGACTTCTTTCTTTTTCCTTCTGTTTTGCTTTGTTTGTTCTTTATCCAGGCTGGTCAACTGGTCTCAAATACCTGGACTTAAATGGCCCTCCCTCCTCCCCTGTCTTGAGTTATTTTCTTTTTAAAATAATAATGCTTCTGCAAGTCCCAGCACAAGCCCACTTCTTCCAGAAGCATGAGCTGACCATCTCCACTTTTTTAAAAATGTCTTCTATTGTTTGTGCTTTATTAATTATACTCTTCAACTGCTTCTTGAGTTCTGGGTTCAGTGTTTTCTCCTTGTAATCAGGTTGTAAGGACACTATGTAATTGGGATGCTGAAAGGCAGGGACCATATCTTGTCTTGCCCTAAAGAGCATTGGGAGGTGCTCGAAAACACTTGATGGATTGGATGGGGGCACAGATGGATGGATGGACAGTGGATAGAGGAGGGAAGGGCACATTAGCAGGGCACCTGGCTTGGGATTATGAATCTGACACATTGCAATTTGTATCAGCAGCATAATAATCCTCTGTTCTTTGTTCTGAGGCCTACACATACAAGCAGAGGAAGAGCACATGGATTTGGATGCCCTCACTTCCTGCAAGTATAGAGGAATGAAGTTAGCGGAAACATCCCATGAACCAATACATTCTTGACACCTCTCCCGTCTAGTACATTTCTTTCTTTCTGTGGTAGTAGACTGGGAAGAGATTGCACATGCAGCTGCACAAGGCAGGAGCAGTGTGCCAGGTGAGCTGGTGACCCTGCATGGCATCTTTCTCTTCAGCTAAAACATCCACAGTTTGTAGCCCAGTGTTTCCTCTGCCCAGAAGAGTGCATTCAGCATGTCCTCAACAAATGTGGTCAGTGTCCCCTCTTGCTTATCCAAATACATAATTGGACAATAAGCAATACTGTGGAGAAATTCACAGTGTCAGAGGTCTTCCTTCATTGCTGATTTTAAATGAAACTTGATGCATAGGATGAAAAGAGCCATTAGCAGGAAAGAATTTAAACTACATTACAAGGGGAAGAAAATTGTCCAACATTTGGTCAGTCTGACAAGGTAAAAGGGATTGTGGGATGGGGGCAAGCTATTAGGGAAGGAAAGACTTCCTCACACAATGAGCAGGCCTGGGGTGGAAGAGAGTGCCCATGTGGTTTGGAAACAATGCATAATTGCAGCCAAAGTTACCAGGCGGGAGAACAATTCTTTCTTTACAGTTAAAGAACACTACAAATACCTTCATGCTTCTCCTTCTCTTCTCCCAACTATGCCTCCCTGTCCTTTGATTCTCTGCCTATGGAACTTAGAGCATATTTGAAGTGCTTAAAGGAAGCCTTCAACTACTGTTTAACAAGTCAATACTAATTATTGTTTAGCACTGGATTATGGGCCGGATCATGGAATTAAAACAGAGCTGTTAGGACACCTTTGTACCTGGCAAAGAGTTAATGAGCACATGCTGGGTCCCTGTAGTAACTGCCAAGCTGGTTCACTATTTTATTTCAGTGGTGCAGGAACAAAATCTAATAAATTGTTTTACTTTTATCTCCATGCTTCCTTGCTTCATTAGGAAAATGAGGAAGCTTCATGGTAATGTTTATCACAAGTTGGGAAAGTATTTTTTTTTATATTGTACAATTAGTTGGTTATCTACAGAATCGTGTGATGTGTGTATTGGAGAAAGAAAAAAATTACAAGCAAATCTGGTGTCAGCAAAAGGTACTGGATTAATAGCAGAGTGTGATTTACATTCTGAGACTATGGATAGTGGCTGGATTCTGTCGTGACAGTGTGTCTGTATGTGTGTGTGTGTGGTATGTGTGTGTACATAGTTTGAAAGCCTACATTTCTGTGAATGGAAGAGTGGGTTTCTGCCTCTAGACCTAGTCCCTTGGGGTTTCTTGATACAGGCTCCTTTGCTAGGACAAGATGGGGGAGGGGAAGGAAGTAGGGAAGAACAGAGGTGAGTTATGAACAATCTGTTTGTTCTGATTAGATGTTCAGCTGGGATGGTGACCAGACTTCCCATAGCAACTCAATTCACCAGATCCCTGAGCAACTAAATGGTCATGGCATTGAGGTCGTGCTGCCGGCAGTGGGATTTGAACCAGTGACCTGTAAGCGAGAAATGCTATTTGCTATTGCTGGCTGCATGTGCTGTTTAGTTGACCCCCTCACTACCCCCCAACTGGCTCCTTAAAATTAACATTTAGACATGTTCAACCCTGAAATGGGGGTACAGCTGACTGTCCCACTAAATCTGATGGTTAGATCTAAAGCTGATTTTAAAAGTTTGCACATGGTTGGTAAAATATGGTATTTGTATAAATTCCTATGTGTAAACAAATCAGGGGAGATACTCTATACATATGTCCAGATATGTAAGATATAATGTATAGCTGAAAACAGATTTTCCATTTCTCTTTCTCTTAAATTTTCACTACTTCAGTGATGTACAATATTGATATTGTTTTGCAAAAACTAGGAGTCCATTAAGATGTGTCTTATGCAGTTGGTATTACATATAATACATGTACATATATATTTTTAACTCTTAATCTTTAACCCCAGTATTGCAAAAAGGTACAGGGGATCAATTAGAGATAAAAAGAGGGGTGATCTCAGAGGACTTGCAAACCTATTGGCAGTTTCTCAAGATACAGCACTGGGTCTGTGCATATTGGTATTTAGCTTTCCGTGGCTCAGACAAGGAGAAATGTTATAATTGATTTTATTTGAAAGCAAGAGATGGGGCCAAAGGGAAACTTTTAGTCTCCAGTTTTTGCTTTCAGCCTATATAAAGTAAGCATTCCTATCCGAGGTGTTTAATGGTGTGCTCAGTCTTTTTTTGTTGTTGTTGTTTTAATACAAGTGTGAATGGGTGCCTCAGGCTAGGCAAGCCCCACCTCTCTGAACCTCAGAGGCTGTGGGAATGATCCCTGCCCTCCAGACCCATCCTTAATTGGCCGATAGTACGCAAAGCAATTAAAACTAAGGGTCTGATTCATAAAATGTGAACATGCCATTTAAATGTGTGCTGGGAGATTCCTGTTTATATTGCTCTGATAGGAGCAGCAGGGACTTTGCTTTTATCTTCTAAGCCCACTTTTTGTAAATTTACTTTTCCCTTCTCCTCAGGGCCTTCAATGCCCTGCACCCTTTCTCCCACAGCTTCAGGGTCAAGGTTGGGCTCCCGCCCTGGGTACCACATTGCAATGACCTGGTGGCCTAACCACTCCCATGCCTCTTCCCTTGGCTAAATGCTTTATCATGACTTTTTAATGAAACTAGGTTTATTATTTAACCATTTTTATACTTTGAACAACATGAGACGGCATGAAAACACCAGAAACTGAGTTAAGCATTGATGTCTGTAAAGATTGCAGCTAAGGGAAAGTTGTCAGATCTGCCAGAGATAGGCCTTGGAAATGAGCTGGGGGAAGAGAAAGTACCCCAGAATTCCAAGATGTTTAATTACAATCCCAGGGAAACCCTCATTTGCACAATCACTATTTACATTTTTTCCCACAATTTATAGTCCTTTTCAACCCACCCCTCTACCCCATGCTATTAAGCTTTTAATGTTGCTGATATACTGAATTTCTTAAATTTATATGGCAAGACTGTTAAGTTAAACATGATTCTTGAGAAGTGTTTCATACATTTCTCTATTTGTTTCAGGATGGACACTGGCGGGAAGCAGAGTGTCTTGTAAGAGATACTAATTAGGACTTAGAAGTCATCCATTTTTTTTTTTTTGTTCCACCATAATTTCAAGCACAGAGGTCCATCGGAGATGTCTTTTAGACTAATGTCCAACCCTAGGAAAGAAGTGAAATAATATGCCCTTGAGAATGTTGTGCTAACTGTCTGGGACAAACGAAGTTGACAAATAATCACTCGATTTCAGTCCTTGTGTTTGCTTTGTTTAATAAACAATGGCCTATCTTTTATTAGCTCCTGCAGTTCATATTACACTGCAAGTCACAAAGTTGCAATTTAATTTTCCAGAATAGCATGACAGGCTTCCTTATCCTGGACTCTTCTTTTTAAACCTTTCAAACGGGGTAGGGGGCTAACTAGGCACTTCAGCCTACTACAGAGCTGCATCTACACCACACCAAACAACCAGGCAGAAAGTGAAAAAATTCAGTCCATCTCCCAGATGGCTCCAGATGCATGGCATTGTGTAGACAGAAACAGCCAGATGGCTGAATGGATTTTTCACTTTCCATCTGGGTGCGTGACATGGTGGAGATGCAGCCAAAGCCTTGAGCCAAAAGAAAATGCCAGCCAAGGAGATGAGGTATTGCTACTTTCCAGGCACCTAATTCCTGCTGGGCAGTGTCTGTGACCTTGATTTCGTATTTTTTTTTTTTTTTTCAGAAACAGGTCACTCTTCTGGGAACAAGGATTATCAACCTGTAGAAATGATCAGGAAGGCAGACCCGCCCAAAGAGGCATGGAGAGAATGTCTCCTTTGCTTTCTTACAAGGACAGGTATTTCACTGAGTTCGTGGGTACAGCAGCACTGTGGGAAGGCCTTCTCCTTCCCAGTCTCTTGAGGTCAGAAAAGCTGGAGGCATGACAAAAACACAAAGTGAAAATGAAAACATCAAGGGGCTTGCTGTCCATCATGGGCATCACTAAATCTTTTCGAACAACCCTGGGCAGTGAATTATGGCAGCATGGAATTGACTTACAGTTTATTTCTAGTAACAGGCAGTTACTATGTCAAATCTGAAACCATTCAGAAAGGCCTATAAAAATATATGACAAAGTAACATGTTACCTCTAGCTCTTTTTAGCATGTTTATGAGCTTAAACTGCATTGAGCTTGTGTTTATAGAAATGAATACAGGAATTTCTTATGTTCTATTCTCTCTCTCTCTCTCTCTCTCTCTCTCTCTCTCTCTCTCTCTCTCTCTCTTTCTCTCTCTCCCTGCTCTGCAACCTGCTCTTCTGAGACCATGGGGTGGTAGCCAAGACCTTTGGAATGTTTGAACTCCCAACTGGAGTTGCCATTCTGTTTAGAGGCAATTTTATTGGTGAGCATACATCTTGTCTTTTTCCAGGACAGTTGAGTTCTTTTGTGGAGGAACAGGATAGTTAAGTGACAGTTGCCAAAGGAAATCATTTCCAAGTTACCTTTCACCCACTCTTCCCCACCCCCTGCCCAATGCTGTTTGACACTTACTGAGAAACTAATTGCAGCCTGAGTGGGGCCATGGGACAAATGCTGCAATCCAGGCATAATGCGACACCAAATATAATAAGGTAACATATTGTTAAAAGTCAATACCCTAAGTCTAACAATACGGTGTCACAGACTCATAAGCGTGTAACCATATAATACATAATTGTCATCTGCAGAGAAAAGATCTAATTTTGATAATGCATATTGAGATTGGTTGTCTGAAAAATGCTTATGGCTCCAGAAGGTTTGACAGTCCTGAATATCACATAATAGCATGTAGCCAAGGAACATGGGATGAAGGGAAGAAAAAAAAGACTCTATTCCAGAACGCAAGCACTCCCACTCACAGTTTTATTTTTAAAAGAACATGATTCTGCTCAGACAATGAGCAAGTTTACTGAGCAGGGTGATTTGTTCCTGGGTTTCCATATCTGGAATCCATGTGTGTGTGTGTGTGTGTGTGTGTGTGTGTGTGTGTGTATTCAAGGGTCCCACTGCATCTTTTAGGATACGAGACTCTTCTTTGGCAGAAATATCCTGAGATCTTTGACTTATGAGAAATTGGTTTGGGTTTAAAATACAAGGAAATTAAGCAGAATCAATTGATTTGTGTGTGTGTGTGTGTGTGTGTGTGTGTGTGTATGTGTGTGTATGTGACATTCTATTTACTATGTACCATATTTCTCAGTTCTCGGAAATGTCTTTTTAGTCATTCAAGATACCTATGGTCAGCATCCTTCTTTCTATGTATGGATTTAATGTATTTTCCCTTTTTTTCTTCCTAAAAAGCTTTTTTTTGACTCAAATCTGTATCTTTCAATCCACAGCACCTTATATGAAGAATATAAGTATAATATAAGAAGAATGTAAGTATAATAATAAATATGTTAGTAACCCTTTTGGGCATATATTGTAACCCTAAGATAAACAAAGACCTTTGACAATATCACTTCATTTCAACCACATGTGAACTCTTTGAAAGAGCTGATTTTATTCCTATTTTACTGATGAGGAAACAATGTCCCACAACCATGGAGTTCTGTTAAAAGCCCTCTTTGCCCTGCAGTTCAGGATCTAGTCATCTTTGAATGTAACTCCTCATGGCAAGAGGTAGGGCAATGGTATGCTTTGTTCTCACACTCACGACTTTGACAGAGCCCACTGCATGGGCTCCATGATGCTTGGAGGCCATTAGTTCCTTCAGACTTAGGCTCCAATTGGTCTGGATGCAGCACTCATAACAAGAAGATTTGCACCTGTTTTTCATTTCTGGGACTTGTATCTCTTGCCCCAGATCATTCACCTAAGGCTACTCTATCAATATATGTTTGTGATTATGTTCTGTGGGAGACCAACCTTGCACTTGACTGAGTCACACTCCTCGGCTGGGTGCTGAGACGCTCAGTCACAGAAATGTGGCAGAGCTTTCCCCACCCTTCTTGGGTTCCAGGGTTGATGCATGGGTGTGTCTTGCTACAGCCCCATGGGTGAAGCTATGCTCACCTGTTCCTTTGTAATATAACCCCTTGCCCTGTTTAGGATAGAATCTTCCATGGAAGTGCCTTGTGGTATGTCCCCTTCTCTTACTGTGCCTTTGGGTGTAGTCTACCCAGATGTCAGTCAACCTGCTGATAGTGGACATCATGAAGATACACTCAGCCCCCTGAGACCTGACTCCTTGCCTCATTTGAATAGCTTCTCCTCAATAAAAGGGGTCAGTTCGTGCTCTTGCTCTCTTTCTGTGGAACCTTGGGTCAGAGGAGCCATCACTGAGACCCCAAACAAAAAGGTATTTGTGTCTCTTGTGTGGTTATTTTGCGCAGCCCAGTCAGCCCAGTTCAACTGGAGTGACCCCTGAGCCTTTTATTCGAGAGAACAGAAACCCAGCAATGTCCCAAGTCTCTGTCTTGGATGGTATCTTCTTGAGGTCAAGGCCATTTCTTCTATTAACTATTAATCTGTACATGGTGTGTGGACGTTACACATGGAACAAACACATAACATTAAAAATGTCATACCAGTACCTTTTAAAGAGGGTGGAAACAACTTTGCTCTTTGACCCCGTCTGGCAGCTTCCATTTGAGATTTTCTTTTACCATCACCTTTTTTTTGTTTTTAACCATTATGACTAAAATTTTAGGAGGAAAAGTTTGTTTGGGGGCTCTAGGTTTCAGAGGTCTCAGTCTATACATATGCAACTTTATTTTTTCAGAGCCTGAAGTGAGATAGAACATCATGGCAAAGAGTGTGGCAGGGGAAAGCAGCTCAGGACATGATCAGGAAGCAGAAAGAGACCTCTGCTCATCAAGGGCAAAATACCAACCCCAAAGACATGCCCACAATGACCCACTTCCTCTAGCCACACCCTATCTGCCTAAGGTTACCATCCTTAGTCTTATCAATGAATTGACAAGCTGATTAGATTAAGGCTCTCATAACCCAATCATTTCACCTCTAAACCCTTTTGCATTGACTCACACATGAGCTTTTGGGGGGACATTTCGTTTCTAAATTATAACAAGATTCATTCATTTCTTTATCAAATTTTTATTATAGGTGCTTCTATGTGCAAATATTGGTTCAGATACCCTGGGAGAACCCAGACCAAAAAAAAAAAAAAAAAAAAAAAAGAGAACCTATATGTTTGAAGAGATCATAAGTTGGTTGACTCTATCACAAAAAAATTGACTATTGGAAGAGATAGTTGATGTGTGAGGTCTACATAAGAGGCCGAGGTGGTTATTATTGTTATTATTATTTAGTAGCTATCATTCAAGGGAGAGAATGTTTATTGCTCTGGAAGTTTGGAGAAGGGAACATGTCAACACAAATGGTTACGGAAGGTTTTTTTTTTTTTTTTGGTAGGGGATGTTGTACATGTGGAGATGAGGAAGAACATTCTAGGCAAAGGAATACCAGAAGAAAATAAGGTCTCAAATAGTAATCATTTCTTTTTCTTTTACAAAGTTGAAAGGTGGTGCAGGAGCAACCACGGCTGCAATTCTGTCTTCTGGGGCAGAATAATGGAGTCATTGACAAACAGGCCGGGTGCTTGGAAGCTCCAGAGAAGGGGAGGAAGATGGGGAGAGGGTTGATCAAGCCTGTGTTCTTGGGATATTAGCTTGATAAGGAGTGTGGATAGTGTGACTAAGGATGACTCAGGCCCAAGATCAGGATATACGAAGAGAGAATGAAGAACATTCATAAAGGTCCTATTCTGCTTAAAGATGCAGCTATTTTCAAAAGGTGAAAAACTTTTATTTTAAAAACTAGAATCATTGCAAGCAGATTTTAATGGTTAATAACTGAATGGCTGATGTAGCTGGGAATCACCATGGTGTAGAAAAGATGTGGTCACTGGAAATGCACGAGAGTTAGGCTGGGGTTTTGAAAGATGGAGTCAAGGGAACAAGGTACCTGCGTAGACAGCAGACCTGTGGAAACACCATTTCCTTGGGATTCTCTGGGAAAAATGGGGCCTGGATAGGAGCATGGCGGGAGGCCATTACTCACTGCATTTCTCCCAGTGTCAGGAAGATGATGCCAGCACTTTCTTTTTCATGTTGACTCCTTAAATCCCTCCAATACCCCAGCAAGGAAGGTGTTATTATTTCTACTTCATGTGTGAGAAAATTGAGACTCAAGGAATTTAAATGACTTTCCCAAGTTACAAAGCCAGATTTCACGTTGGGTTTCATCCTAAGAATTGTTCGAGTCCTAAACCTATGCTTTCCTCCCTCACCCCACAGCATGATCTCGGCATGCCTCATCATTGTTCAGGAGATTAGTCTTGGAGACAGTAAATACCCACCACCCACATTGCCCATGCATCTCCATCCTGGGCCATGTGGCTCTTTCCTCTCTAGTGAGCAAGTTAAAGAAACGAGCTCCCTCTGCAAAGGACAGAGCACGGATGACCAGAGGCTTTGTTTTGCACCTCTTTCCCTTTGGCCTACAGTCTGAGATCAGAAGGGGCGAGGAGATCCAGTTGGAACTTTAGACAGGAAACACAGTGAGGAGTGCAAAGAGGCACCCTCTGAAGAGGGTCTGCTCTGGTCTAGCTTGACTTTTTCTCTGTTCTTCTCATTCCTGAAAGTTTCCACCTGCCACCAGGCCTCCTGGTTCCTCCAAAGATTCAATTTGACATTGACCCATTTCAGAGGTCCTCTTCCTTTTCAAGAGCAGAGGGGAAGGGTCGGGGGTCAAGGTGGCAAAGCCATGAGCTTCCTGTAGAGGACACAACAGTGCTTCCCAACTTTTTTTCTCATCAGGACACAAATATAAAATAACAATATTTGTAGTGGACTCTGAAGAAAGTGATGCGGTGTTTATAACGGAGTTACCAGGCCAGGACTCTGGCCCCAATCATTTTTCCTGACGCCTCACCTGTGTCCGATATGAAGCACAGCTCTGTGCCCACTGACTCGAAGCTCTGGGATGGAGAGGACCACACCACTGAGGACCCCCTTGAGCAGTGAATTCATTAATTTATCATGAGAGGTGAGGTCAAGCCCTGGCTTAGCTCTAGATTTTTTAGGTTCTCAGTATTTAGTTCTCAGTAAGAAATCAGAAAGGTCCAAGATAGGATTATGAAACTGTAAAGCAATGGAAATGTGCTATTCACATAATAATCCCAGGATTTGCATAATAATATTCTACAGTGGAGCGCAAGTTTAAAACTACAGAGTGAGCATCTTCTTTCGAGCTTGTCTCAGTGAGGGCAGGTGTAATGGTCTAATCTTATCTGGAGAGTGCAGTGAAAATCTATTTAATATCCTTGACAATTGGAAGTCTGAGCCACGCAATAAGTTCCAGTGGGTAGTGGCAATGGAAAGCCATGGACACATATTACTAGGTGGTGGCTACATGTACTTCTTCATGTGCTATTTACTTTATTTCTCAGAGCCACCCTAATTATCTCTGTTTTACAGATGAGCACACTGAGGTTTAGAGGGACAGATTAAATAGTTTGCTCAAAGCCACATGGCCTCACCGCTGAGTGTTGAAATTCTGCTGCCAACATCATCAATCCAGCCAGAATTCTTCGAGAACTCTCCTTAGATGCAAAAGGAAAAACAAACAAATTGCAAAGTTTTATTTGCTAACAACTAGCTTTAAAAACTGACCCCTCTAAGGTATTGAGAGTAGGTCAATGGAGGAAAATGCGGTATAGTAGTGAGTGAAGTCTGGACCATTATCTGGGGTTGCTACATTTAGCAAATAAAAATATATGATGTCCAGATAATTTTGAATTTTAGATAAGTAATGAATCATTTTTAGTTTATATATGTCCCAAATAATGCACGGGACATACTTACACTACAGAATCACCCATCATTCATCTAAAATTCAAATTCAACTGGGAGTCCTGTATCTTACCTGACAACCCTAACATGGCTGCTACTGTCTGCTGGTAGATATGGATTTCCTTTAACATTTATAGCTCCTTGATAGCACTACACAAAGGCAAGTATTATTAAAATGACAAAATAAATAATTATGACCATAGAATCACAGGAAGAAAGAGAACAGTGGAAGATTGTTATAGCTTTGTTGCTCTTTGCTAGACAGTGGCTGTGTTCATTCCAAGGAGAGACTAGGTTTTTGTGTCTTTCCCACAAGACAAATCAGAGAGAGCCATCATGGCCAGAAGCTCAGCATTGTGAAACTCTGGGAAATATAAAGTAGAGGAGTGTCATTGAGAGGCTTTCCTAAATGTGGGTCTTTAGAAGGAAGCAGAGACATTGGATAGTAAAGAATAGAGAAGCTATTTCTAAGTAGAGGAAACACATGTAAGGGTCCAGAAGGACAGAATGACAATATTCTCAGGACTGTTGTAAAGGGAAAGGGGTCAATTGGCTTGGAAATTGATCAGAATATATCATGAAGTGCAGAGAAATAACATTTACTTGATATCAACTACCACGTTATTTGGGCTTGAATAGTGTTATTCTCAAACTCAAGTCTACTCAGAACCTGTGAATATGACCTTAATTGGGAAAAAGGTCTTCGGAGAAGTGATCAGGTTAAGATAAGTTCATACAGAAGACACAAATGGTGAAAATACTTTGTGTACAATCAGTGACTTGAAACATTGTTTTCTATATGTGTAATGTGAAATGAATTGCACTCTGCCATCATGTATAATAAATTAGAATAAATAAATAATTTAATAATTTTTAAAAAGAAATTAAAAAAAAAAAGACAAGGTCATACAGAATCAGGGGTCCCAAATCCCAATATGATTGGTGCTGTTAGAAGAGGGAAGTTTGGATACAGAGACACACACATGCCGGGAGAAGTTCATATGAAGATGGAGGAAAAATCAGAGAGATGGGTTTACACTGCCAAGATAGCCCAGAGATTTCTGAAGATCACTGGAAGCTGAGACAGAGGAGCAACCATTCTTCCCAGAAAATTCAGAGAGGGGAGGGAACTGCCAATACCTTGAATGTGGACGTTTAGCCTACAGAACTGTGAAAAGTTGCAAACCATCGAGTTCCTGGTAATTTATTACAGCAGCCCTAAGGAGATGAATAGAGAGCATGACAAATTCCATGTTACCATCTTGGATAGAGATAAAACGGTAAAATGCCACTGAGAAAAATTGGGGAGAAAAAATATTCACCACTGTTCCCTATTTCAATTAGTCTCTAAAACAGACTGAATCTGAAAGCACTGGTGTTGGTAAATACGAACTATCTGACCTAAAATACGAACTATCTGACTAGGAAGGGTCAGATAGTTCGTATTTTAGGCTTTGCTGTCTACAGCCATGGTATGTCATTGTAAGGGTGAAAGCAGCAGAAAGATACATAAACAAATGGGTGTGGCTCTGTACCAATAAAGTTTTATTTATAAAACACCTGGTGGACTGGATTTGGCCCCCAGCCTGCAGTGTGCTGGTTCCCCTGATGTCTTGCAAATGTCCCTTGTCTTGTGACTATGTGACTGTTCAGTTGGCTACTCTGAGACTCCATCTGTGTATCCTTGCGTTCTCACATACATGATGGTACTGAAAAGTCATGGAACTAGTTTCTCAGGTCAAGTGACATCTCAGTAAGTGTGTCTCTCAGGGTTTCATACTTGCACACAGGCTGCCATTGCTCAAGGTGCGAAGGGCTTGTTCTTTCGCACTGTGCCAGAATCTGAGCCAGCTGCGTCATGCTTCCTAACTACACCTCATTTTGTATCTGACAGATTCATGCTCATTTTGTTCACTAGGTTTGATTCTGAGCAACTTTTGGATTCATTCCCAAAGTGAAATTCACCTTTCAAAGTTATATATTACCATTTTGGTGGGATTTCCAAAGAGCTCGGTAAAGGGTCTAACAAATAGCCCTAATGGAGAGTCCCAATCTCTCTCTCTTTCTCTCTCTTTGGGGTGGGGGGGGGGGCAGGTACCAGGGATTGAACTCAGGGGCACTAGACCACTGAGTTACATCCCCAGCCCTATTTTATTTAGAGACAGGGTCTCACTGAGTTGCTTGGAACCTGATTTTTGCTGAGGCTGGCTTTGAACTCACGATCCTCCTGCTTCAGCCTCCCAAGCCACTGGGATTACAGGCAAGCACCACTGTGCTCACTAAATTTCAATATCTTTTTGTTTTGGCAACATCCATAGAATAAGTGCTTAGGTTCCCAGACAGCTCTTAGGGAAAAAAAAAAAATGGAGGTTCAGCTGCATGTGTAAATGGTACAAGGCTTATTACAAGGTCATTTCCATTGTTTTTAAGGCTTGCTTTACTTGATTGCCCAAAATGGTATGCACACTTCTGTGATGTGGGTCTTTAGAAGAAAGCAAAGAGGAGACATTGGATAGTAAATGTGATGTAGGCTTTGAGACATCCTACAGATTTGGGGATACTGGCCAAATTTACTCATGAAATCACCATTCCTACTTCTCAGCCAGGTAACCAACACCTCTGAGGAAGTGATTCTCCTAGGGAACTTTTCTAAAAGCACCAGCGACTTCTAGGCCTCCATTCTGCCTTGGAGGAGGAGCAGCTGTACACATCACAGTTTATCAGTATTTCTGAGAGGAGCGGGCTCCCCTGCTCAGTGCTGTAGGTGTGGGTCTCAGAGGAGCCCTTCTGGCTGATATTGCAGGACGTTTTCTTACCCTCTCCACTTTAGAGTGTTAGTTTCCTACTCACCACGGTGCTCTTTCTTGTTAGAGGGATGCTGAGTGTGTGAGAGCAGGTAGCACCTGAGACCCACTAGGGCTGTCAGATGTGATTTCACCTCATCTTCTGAGGTGCTGGAGGGAAGAATGCTGGGTTTCCTTTGAAAGTTGAGCATCGGCTGGACATAGGCAGTGGGCACCAGACCAACTGTCCTCTTTTTCTGATTTAGAAAATTGAAATATAATGTATTATTCTTACATTTTAATTATATGGTAGATGTTATTGTGACTTCTGATGACAATAGGCTTTCAAGACTTTCAGGGGATAATCTTCTACATATTGAGAAGAATAGTGTCTTGGGTTTATACAAATAAAACATTCCCCAGTAGCAACAGCCAGAATGATAACTGCAAATAGCTCAGCTTTACACGGTTTCTGAGCCCACCCCTTTGGCCAACTGAAAGGTACCAAATGAAACCAATGAAATCATTTGCCAGTTCTCTGACTTATATAGTTCTTTCTTTTATGCTAGAGAAGTGACAGCATTTCAGAAATTTCTCCTATGCAGCCCTGGACTCTTTCTGTGCAGGCCGAGTGTTTAGTTACGTGTACCTTGAACTCTTCAGAATATGTTGTTTGGTGAAATATATTCCGCTTTCTCCAAGAATCTACCTAAGCAGATAGATAGAAGATGAATATCTGTAATTTTTCTTGTTAGAACTTTTAGACTTATAAACAGTCATTGCAAAACATATATAATTATTCCCTGAGTGAAAACACAGGCAATACTAGCAGGGCTGAAGCAGCGGATGTGTGTACATATTTGTTTATACGGCATTTCATAGAGGACAGGGAGGAGAGAGCATGAGAGTGAGGTGGAAGGCCCACTAGCTGGAAGTAGAGTGACAGAGGTGGAAGGCAGCTGCTATGGTTTGTATCTAGAATGTTCCCCAAAGGCCCTTGAATTGAAATCTTGGTCTTCAAGTTGGCACTGTTGGGTTATATGGGAAATTTGAGAAGTAGGGCCTAGCGGAGGTCTTGTAGTCACTGACACGTGTTCTTGAGGTGGGTATCAGGACCCTGGACCTTCTTCTTCCTCTCTCTCTTGCTTTGATGCCCCGAGGTGAGTGACTTTGCTCGGCCTAATGCTCATCATCATCATATGCTGCCTCATCACAGGCCTCAAAGGGACAGGTCAGCCTGACCACAGATTGAAACCTCCAAAGCTGTGAGCCAAAACAAAACATTTCCCTGAGTATATTGATTATTTCAGGTATTTATCACAATAATGGAAATGGACTAACTTAGCACTTTGAGAGTCTCCTAACTATATCCTAGGTTTAAATGAAACAAAAAGGTCCTCTCACCCAATAGTATGTGTAATATGACGGGTCACTCTAGCTTATAATAGGCTGACCTTGGGAAAGTAGAGCAGACACTTATTTTTGATAGGAGCATCTGGCCAATTCCACTACCTTCCATTCCTGGGTATGCTCAGAAAAAGTGTTTATTTATATGCCACCTGACTGAATTACCAGTTCCACTCTTACAGAGTGTGCCTTTGGTAATGCTTGTGTCTTTGGTAATGCTGACCTCCTGAGAGTCTATGGCAGGAGTCAGCAGAATTTTCTTGTAAATGTCCAGATAGTGATTTTAGTTTTGTTGGCTATACAGTGTCTGTGTATTCAAGTCTGCCATTGTTGTGTGAGCACAGTCATAGCATAGATGGATGGAAATGGCTGGGCTCCAATAAAACTTTATTACCCAAATGGGCAACAAACAGGATTTGGGCTGCAGCCCATAGTGCTGATCCTTGGTCTATAAGGAAGAAGGATTCTATTCTTAGGCTCTTATGAATCTTATACTTATAGATTGAACATGGAACAATACAAAGACCATTAAATTAGGAATGAGGAGACACGGGTTATAATCTTAGTTCTGCCATGGCTTGTGTTAACTGTTAGGTTTAATCTCTCATGCCTTAATTTCCTCATTAGGAAAAAAAAAGGAATTTAGACTAATGATCTCTAAGGGTCCTTGCAGTTAGGGAATTCTGATTTCCTCTAAGTTTTGGAATCTCTAAATGGCAATTATACTATTTATAATTAATTATTTTCCAAGCAAAATTCCTTCCCATATCTTCATTTTTATGTAGGATTTTTGATGGCAGAAGTGACATTTTGGAAGGGGTCTGGGAGAGAGTGATGTTTCACTAGTTCCTGTTTGTGGTTCTGATGTTCTGCCTTCTATATAAGGCATTAGATTATCTTATCTGGACCCTCCACTCATTCTGTCAGCAAATCCTGCATCCAGTACATTCTCTATTGGCACCATTTTTCTTTACCAATGACAGCAAAATCAGGAGCTGCTGGTTTCCTGATTTTGTCCTGTTGCCTCCAAAGAAGCAGGTCTACCTCATGCAGCTACTTCACATTTCATTTGAGGGATTCTGCTTCCCTGTGGAAGAGAAAGGAGCCTTTACCTCCTCGGTGTATCTTTCCCACAGGACATAGTATGGCGTTAAGCATACAGCAAGTGCACGCTATGTTCTTGAAGGTTTGAGTCCAGGGAAGAATGTCTGCCTCTCCAGGTTCAACTGAAAGGCTGATGGAGAGAATGTTGTGGAAAGAGCTCAAGGTAGCAATACAGTCAATGATTATTACAACAATAGCTACAACATGCGGAAGGAACACTCTTGTGGATGTTGCTGGTACTTTGCCCAAATGTCTTCATTTTTGTGCACCCCAAGGTACCTTTATTCCAGAAGCCAGAAATTACAACTCTTATTCTGGAGGACTGTCCCAGACTGTCAGATTCTGCTTTACCCATGGTTTGGAGAACTGAAGAGCTCCTGGGAACTTCTATTCCCTCAAGGAGGCCTTAACCAATGACTTACATGCCAAGTAATGTGACTGTCCAGTTTCTTGTCTTCCAACAACTCATCTGGGCATGACTCATAGGCTGGTGTTTCCCTGGGGATCAACTGAAGCTCCTTTCCACAGGACTTCCCCTGAAATCAAGTGCTTTACTGACTCTTTTTCTTTCTTTCTTTCTTTTTCTCCTTCTCCTATTCTTGCCTAGAGATGCTCTGGGAAGATTTTCTTATAGGATCACCAACACGTGCTAATCTTCTTGCTTGAGTCTGAATCTAGGGAAGCCCCCTAAAACAAGAACCTAATATATTGAATCTATAATTTTAGGTACTTGGCACAACTTGATACTGATCCTTGACCCCAAATCCTGCAAAGTAGGTATTCAGAACCCACTCTGCAGGTGAGAAAATTATGGTCCAGAGAGATCAAGTGTTTTTTCAGTTGCACCCAGCCGAGAAGTGGCAAATCCAGAATTCCAGTTTCAGAATTTTGCTCCTTGTCTCTCTGAGGTCTGCTCTGAGTCAAGTGGGTCATTTTTCAGGGGAAATTCTTACAAAGGTATCAGAGGATCTTTGCAATTTTGCCTTAGAGGAGCTTCTGTCTTAGAAAGAAGAGCTGTTTCCTACATGCCAAGACATGAGGTGATTTTACCTCCTAGGAGAACTGGCAAACTTGGACAACTGCATAATGTTATATATATGTACACACACACACACACACACACACACACACACACACACACACATACACAGAGCATAAAACAAAATACCAGACTATGTAAAATGGCAGCTGCCAGAAATATTGTCCTCATCTCTCTCCAAGTGCCAGTAAAAAATTAAGTTACGATTCTATCCTCTGCTGACACGGGCTTTCGTGGGATTGCAGTAGTTATGGTCCTAATCCGTGAACTATCCATCACAGTGGCATTGGAAAATGTTTGCATGTAGTAACTTCCCCCCAGTGAATCTCTCGAATTTCCACAGCTAATGGTTAAACAGGACTTGAACCAATATTTGCATCTCTCCCTGCCTCTGGCAATCTGATTATTAGTGCAATAAATATACAACATTTAATAACTCTTCACTTTTCCACTTTGAAACCATTAGTTGTCTCCAGGTTGACGATGAAGAACTTCAAATTCAATTCATTAACATTTCTTTAAATAGTCCTCTTAACAGTGAAGGTCTTGCTTTCCCATTATGTTCTGTCACTAATAATGGTTTTTATTTCTAACCTATTATTAATTAAAAAATAAGAAGGAGTCCTCCACTCTCTCCATTTCTGAATAAAGGTTTATATCCTCTCTGCGTGAACTGCAAAGAGGCCTTTGGAGTGTGGCTTGTAGTGTTTGATAATTGCTATCAAGGTAAATAATTTAGCTGGTCAGACAGAGTGCACTTCTGTCTGCCTCGAGTGGACAGCTCAAGTCACTGCCAGTTGGGCACAGTGAACCGGAGGCAAACAGAATCAGAACTGTATGAAACTTTCATTAGGAACCAACCAGAAAAGACAGACTTAAGAAAGTCTGGGATGTTGCTGTGACCCCTGAAGCTGGCTGTGACCTGGTTCACAGTCCTCCTCTGCACATTTGCAGCCAGACAGGGGACTCTGGACCCCTGGGTCCTCCTACCCCAGACAGAGGTATCTTCCCCCACAGCCTTTCAAGATTTCTCCATGAAGGACAAATGAGCAGGCACACAGACTCTGGATGCCCTAATCTTTTCTTTCCCTACTTCAAAGCCTTCTGCGTTGCCTCTCAGCCTGTAATTACCCTGGAGGTATTTTAGACTTGAAGCGACACCAGCAAAATTGTACTTCCTGATCATGGGAGTCCACAGTTGTGTTTAATCAATTATGAAGCTGGTCACGAGATGGAGTTTTTCAGCCATAACCATTAAAAAGAGAATCGTGATCTATCCCAACTCCTTGTGCTCGGGGTAAGGGACTCCCAATCTGAAATTACAGAAACACCAGCCACTTGATGTGGTTTAATTTGGTCTCTACCTCCTTAATTAAAAGCATACCATTACCCACCCACATAACAAACTGACACTTTCATGCCAGACTGTAATCAAAAGGAAAAAAAAAAAAACTGCAAAAGTTAGGTGGAGCTAAAACCCTGATTTTAAGATACAGAGGCTCCCGAGTTATTTAAATTGGAAGCTCTGAACAAGCTTTAGGGCTATTTGAGAGTCTGTTCTCTGTTCCTCTCCAGCTGTTTCTGCCTCTTGCAGCATCATATGACGTGTGTACCTAGTCCCTGCACATACCTTGGCTTTTTTGCCAACACTTGGGTGTTCTTTTGTTCTTATTAGTTATACATAAGAGTAGAAAGTATTTTGACATATTATACATACATGGAGTATAACTTCCCATTCTTCTGGTTGTACATAATGTCGAATTACATTGATCATGTAATCATACATGCACAAAGTTAAGTAATGCCTGCTTCATTCTACTGTCTTTCCCATTCCCATCCCGTTTCCCTTCCCCTCATTTCTCTGTCTAATCCAAAGTACTTCTATTCTTCCCTACCCACTGCCCCATTTTGGGTTAGCATCTGCATATCAGAAAGAACATTTGGCCTTTGGTTTTTTGGTATTGGCTTATTTCACTTAGCATGATAGTCTCCAGTTCCATCCATTTACCTGCAAATGCCTTAACTTCATTTCTCTTTATGGCCAAGTGGAATTCCATCATATATATATATATATATATATATATATATATATATATATATATATATATATATCTCACATTCTTTTTATCCATTCATCTAGGACCTAGGCTAGTTCCATAGGGTGTTCTTTTTGGAGGCCTGTGTATCTGTGTATCAGGTCAGGGAAATTGCAGGGGAAAGAAGTTTAGACCAACCTTCAAGGTCACGAGTACTCAGGTTGTCCTGGCCCCGAAGCAGCTGGCTTAAAGGGGACTGACTGAAGCCATGGTGAGAGCAGGGCTGCAGAGCTATGCAGTAGGCCACCATTCTGCCCCAGTCACCCACTGGCTTTCAGAGATGTAAGCTATCAACAAAGGAGCTGATTTCATACAACCAGGCAGACTAGGCTAGGCCCCTCTCTACTCAGATCTCTTCCCAGGAGTTCAGTTATGGTGCGTGGACAATGGGAGTGGCAGGTGATCATGCTTACATCTCCTTGACCTCAGCCTTGCTCAATCTGCCTCATTTCTCTGTGGCATTTTTTTTCTTCAACTTTGAGAGGTAGCATAGCATAGTGGTTCAGAGCATGAGCAATTATGAACAATTACACCATTTGAATTCAAGATCCTACTTTGCAACTTCCTAGCTGAGTGATCTGCCTCTTAATTTTTCCCATCTGTAAAGTGGGATGGTAAGAGTAACACTTTCAGAGGTTACTGTGTGGATCAGGTGAATAAAATCAGGTTAAATACTTTGAATGCATCATAATAAATACACACAGCAACTCCTTCTCCTCCACCTCCTCCTCCTCCTGCTCCTCCTCCTCTTCCTTCTCCTCCTCCTCCTCCCTTTTCTTTGGTACCAGAGGTTGAACCCCAGTGTGCTTAATCACTGAGCCACACCTCTAGCCTTTTTAAATTTTTTTAAAAATACATATATCTTACCTAGAGACACGATGTCTCTAAGTTGCTTAGGGCCTTGCCAAGTTACTGAGGCTGGCTTTGAACCTGTGATCCTCCTGCCTCAGCCTCCCAAGTTGTTGGGATTACAGGCATGTACCATTATTCTTGGCCTCATTTTAAAAATGAGAAATGAAGAAACTGAGGTGCTGAGAGCTATGTAATCAACATATTAAAGACAGTGTGATTGTGGAATGGAATCTGCTAATCCTGTGCTCTTTTGAATAAACACTTTGCAAATGTTTCTCCTCCTTTTCAATGAAAGCTCTCTGGGACTTGGATTGCTAGAAAAATCAGTAGCTTTGAGGGCAGGATCTTAAGATACTAAAGTCTTGCTGACTGACCTCAGATTCATATAGGCAGTAGATGGTCTCCTTGGAATTATTTGAAGGGTGTTTAGAAGACCTCAAATAGCTCCCCTCTTGCTACTAGATACTATACCACTCTCTAGCCCTTATTTTTGGATAATAATTGCTCTACGAAGAAAACAAAACCTCATTTTTAAAAACCATGGCGAGTACTCTGAATATGCAGAAAGCATCCAACATTTTAATACGAATGGAGTGCCTTCTCTACTCAGAAGGGCTTGGGAGCCTTAGGCCCCAGGGAGGAAATTATTTTTGAAAAGAGGGAAAGTGTGTGAAAAGAGTAGAGGTCACTGAAAACAAGCTACTGTGTACTCTTACAGTTTTGCCTAGGGCTAGCTCAATCCTGTTTCCAACTGGGTCTCCTCTGCTCCTTCACCAACTCTGTTTGGATGAATAATGGATTGAGAATGAATGTTTAGGAGCGAGCCAGGGACTGATTGGGTGACCTTGGGTTGGTAACAAGTTACCTGGGTGGCTGTTGATTGTCCATCTTGGTGAAGGTCATCCTGCAAGCACTTTAGCTCCCTGGTTGAAGCAGAAAGAGACAGGAATGAGGTAGACTTTTGCTCCATCACCACCCCAGTAAATCCCACAGGATGCAAAATGTGAGCGGACAGAACTGTCACTCCAGGACCTAGAGTGAAGCCCTCTATATCTGTTGTCACCCCCACTGGTCTGCAGGACTTCTGCTCTGGGCTACCTCTAAAAGTTTGAAATGAACCGAAAACCACACTGCTGAGGGAGGAGGAACAGGAGGAGGTGGTGGTGCTGATATTGATTCACGATGTTCCGAATTCTTCTTTGTGACCTAGAAGCCTGGCATGCTACTAGAGTCCTGGGAACCACCTTCCCTCAAGTCTGAAAGAGAGAGAGCAAGCAGGGGACAGAGTGACAGTCTATGCTTCCTGTTGTGACACACTGAGAAATTCCTGCCTCAACTGCCTAACACTGACCTTAGCACAAGGAATATCAAGTGATCCAAAATCCAGAGATGTGCTGCAAAGAGCTGACTTGGACTCCTTAAAATTGTCAACCTGAAAGACCATCCTAAGTACAAGATCAGCTCCAGGTCTCTGATGAGCCTTCTGATGGCTGCTACCTTGGAAATAAGACCTTCTTTTGTAGGAGATTCTAGGATTTACCATTCCTACCAAAGACTTGGATGGTGAAGAAAAATAGGAACAAATACACTAAGTGCCACCCAAATTAAGTGGAACTAGTGCTCTCTGCTGGGAACATGAGTGGCTGGTCAGTTCATACATAACATGGTTCATGAAAGTAGTCATTGGAGAGAAAGTGTTGAAATCTCCCCAATACACACACACACACACACACACACACACACACACACAATTAAAAAAACAAAACATGTTGATAGGAATTGCCACCCTCCGCACAGCTTGCTCAAGCATAGCCCTGTGGGAGCAGCCTTCTGGAAATGGAAGGAAGGGCACAAAGCCATGCCACCCCCAAACAGATGCCAGATTGTCCTCTAGGAAGTTTGGCTCGGTTTCCTCCTAGCTTCAGACCCTAAACAGCTTTTTCCTAGGGCTCAACTCAGAAGATGTTGCTCTTCTGGAGCAGGACTTTCTCCATAACCTTGGGTCTTCATTTCCTCTTCTGCACAATAAAGGGGAGGTTTCTGTGGTCTCTTCTAATGCTAAAATTGCATGGCTTTATTAATAGATAATAGACTATAAAGATATATGTGTATTGAATGATGCTATTGGTCTGTGATGTCTCCTATAAGATCTGTAATTTAATATTGTTTGTCAAGTAATGGGCATGACTTCTAGGTTAGCTGGGCCATTTCATTCATTCATCACACTTAGAAGTAAGATCATATTAAAGAGTCCTTATTTATGGGATGGGTTCTGATCAAGTCACATGCCCTGAGAGAAGAATGTGTATCATATCTCATTTACTCTAAAAAGGAGGGTCTAGAGAATGGATGTTTCGGTTCTCAAAGTCCAGATGCCAGTGGTATCCCCTGCAATGTTCTTTTTTACATCTGGAAAACATAAGCTCATATTCTCTGTAACTAAGACCATCATTTCTTGGCTACATGAGACAGATCATTGGTTTTAAACCAATTTGATGTAATAGATCTATTTGAAAATTGAATAAAATCAATGATTCCTTTTGCCTAAAATGTCCACACATGTAAAATATTGCACAAAGTATTAGGGGCTCCATGGGTCTTCTAGAAGTTCTTAAAAATCAAATGAAGAATCTCTGCTATATACCTACGAATATGTTGTAGGGGAAGGGATAAAAAAGAGCTATTTTCAGAAAGGAAGTTTGAAAAAAAAGGTACTAAAAATTAAGTAATAACAATTTTTAGAGTTATTACTAAGTCTCATATATGCTAAGTCTCATGTATCCTGAAAGCAGCATCTCCAAGCTGTAAGGGCCCTCTATTGAGTCTCGGCTGAAATTCCTGGGACATTCTGACATATTTCAGCCTCCTCTTGATTTAAGGGGACTAGCCCCCTTTCTTTGGGATATGTAGAGGATCCATCCAGACACCTGGGTCCCACAAACCTAGGATCTGCCCACTTCCCTGGTGATGGTGAGACTGTGTGGGTAGAGAGCTTGCTGAGCACAGCTCTATGGGAGACGCCTACAGATTTCCTCGTGAGATGTTGCTCTGTTCCCCATCGCTCAGCACTTTAAAACTTGGGGAGAAGTGCCAGAATAAGAGAGAGAAAGAATAGGAGAAACACATTGCACTGTAGTTTCGCAGTTTTCTCTGTCCTTTGATTTTGCATTTTTGATTGTTGACCATTGGCTAGGACCATATGGCTCTCTGTTGTTTTCATCCACATCTCCTCTACAGCTCCCCACACGATGTGGGGACTGTTTGCAAGGCTCCATTCCATCAGTCCGCCCAACAGCATATGACATCTTGGGGATTTGCATTTTTTAATTTAATCATTAACTTAATGTTTGGGGGACATTAGTCATAGGAAGTTAGTCTCATTCATCCAGATGCGTTTTTGAAAGTTACAGCTCTTCTTTCTCCACCATAATGCCCCCCTTGAGCATGCCTTCTCCCATTTCCTTTAAAAAACACCCTGTTCTTCTGGAACTCTCCAACGAAGACATCAAAGCTGGAAGAAATTATTAATTCAGAAAATACATTTGAGACTGCCAGAGGAGTTGGACCTGGCTGGAGTCATGGAGGAACAGTGCTGGTGTATGGTCAGGAAATGACTTAAACTTGATCTTGAAGGGCCTGAAATTGCTCCCCTGAAAAAAAAAAAAGGGAAGGCCCTTCTCTTGCCTACAGCCCTCTAGGGAGACCCAAGTCCGGGGCTTGCTTCCCTTTCAGCACAAATGAACGAATGGAGGTTGCTCCTCAGGCTTGTGGCCAAGAGAACTGAAACCACTTTTGGAATTTGGGCTGTTTTGTGTTCTTGGGCTTAATAAGTTACTGGACAGATGGCTCTGGAGGCGAAAATGGGGCTTGATAGGGGCTTAAAAATTTGATTCAAAATAGAACCCCTTCTATTATTAAAGATTATTTCAAGTAAGCAAATAACATGAGCAAAAGCGAGGAAGCAGGTACCATAATGAATATTCCAGGCCCATGAGTGCATCCATCTGAATGTAAGCAGATCAACATCGTTGAGTGAGGACAGGCAGACCAGGGCACAGGAAGAAGTCTTTCTTGTCCTGTTGGTCTTTGCTCTGTGGGTAATCAAGAGCCACTGAGAGCATGTAAGTTTGGGAAATCTCAGGATCAAATCCGAGTCTTAGAATTGTGAATTAGGTAGGGGTTATTGTGAAAGTGACCCATAAGAGTCCTTTTGGGGGCTTTCTTTCTTCTAATCAAAGGCCAGTGATTTTATTCTTCATAATGAAATCATCATACCCATAGCATTCCAATTCTTTTTATGTTCAAGGTCTCCCTTTCCATTTTAAACATAGCTTAAGAAATTATCCTGTAACCCATCCACGTCCAGGGTGAGCCATCAAACTGGTCCTAAGCACAAAGCCTTGCTAGTCCTGCCCCATAGTCTATACTCAGGTATCAAAGGACAAAGACAATTGAGAAATGATATTAATCCACTAGAGTGACCTGGGTGTGGTCTAGAGAACCTAATTCTTTTGACATCCTACAACCTCCCTGGGCCTCAATCTCTGAACTCTCTTGTTCTTTTATTTCCTTTCTCTTTCTTTACCTTTTTTTTCTTAATCTAATTATTCCCCACTACTTCCCTCTCCCAAAAGGAAAAATATTCTTTGCTCATTCAAGGAACAGAAAAAAAGGAAACTTTTCTTTAGAGCTCATCTGCTCCTGATTCTCACATCACCTATTTTGGACATCCTTATGACCCCAATCCTTCAATTCCTCCACTTTCTATTACCTCCACTCATCATGTATTTAGCTTATTGGAGTAATAATTTATTAATATCCTTATAACCTGTCTTCTTTTCCCATCTGCCAGGAAATCATACTTTAGAGGAGCTCAGCAATCTATTGCCTCTGTGTGTACAATTAACCAGCCAAACATGGCTGGCAGAGAGAGGAAGGAGAGGGAGTGAAGGGGAAAAAGAAAGGATGAATGAAAAAGAAAGGGAGGGAGGGGGACAGAAGGAAGGAAAGGAATGGAAGAAAGAAAGGAAAGAAAAAGATCATTACCATATGATCAAGCAGTATGTTTCCAATTGATCTTTATCATAATCAACCAGGCTTTGAACATTGCCCATTTTCCCTATGATATTATTCACATATATGTCTGTCTGTGATCAATGCATCTACTCTTCTATCATCCCTGTTTCCCACCTCAGGGAGCTCTCAGAACTCATACTACATCGATAGGTGTTTTTTTTTTTCTAACTTTACCATAATTTTATTTATTCAAGTTATTTAAAATTCAAAACCTCTAAAAGTTAAGATTCTGTTCCAGATCTCCATACACCTAGTTCTCCCTCCAATGAACCACCCGTGTTCTCAGTGTGTGTCTTCAAAGACATTTTATGTATATAAAAGCAAATACATGTGTATATTCTCTCCTCTCTTTTACTTTTATGATCACACTTTGCTTTTGATTTTTACTTAATGATACATATATTAGTCTCAGTACATAGAAAGCATCCTCATTTTTTAAAATAATATTATGTTCCATTATAAGGTGTACAATTATTTTACCAGTCTACTAATAGTGGTTATTTCCAATTTTTTGTTGTTATAAATTGTGCAATAATGAGTATACCTATGTAATTTTGCATATGTCGATTGGTATTTTAAAAATTTGTTCTTTTTAGTTATACATGACTGTAGAATGTACTTTGGCAAATTATGCACATATAGAGTATAACTTATTCTGATAGAATACTATTCTTGTGGTTGTACATGATGCGGAATTACCCTGATCATGTATTCAAATACAAGGCTAGGAAAGTTATATCCAATTAATTTTACTGTCCTTCCTATTCCTCTCCCCCTCCCTTTCCCTCATTTACCTTTGTCTAATCCAATGGACTTCTATTCTTCTCCTTCCCACCCTCCCTTCTTTTGGGTTAGCCTCCATATAATCAAAGAACATTCAGACTTGGGTTTTGGGGGGATTGGCTTATTTCACTTAGCATGATAGTCTCCAGTTCCATCCATTTAGTGTTGGTATATTTGTAAGATTAGTTTTTAAAAGTGTTATGAATGGGTCAAATGGTATGTCATTTGCATTTGAATAGATGTCGTTGGATTCCTCTCCTCAGAGATTACACCAATTTACACTCCTACAGGAATGTCCAAGAATGCCTATATCTTAGGGCTTACTACCACTGGGCTCTGTTCATCTCTTTTGTCTCTGGCCAGGGATAGCTAGATAAGGCTCCTCATTGTAGTCACAATTTGTATCTGCACAGGGAAAATTGAAGCCATGGAAAAAATCTTCTCTAATTTTCTCTCTACCATAACCACTTTGGTTCTTTCAAATCTCTACTTGTGGCATTGATAAAATGGGTACCATCTTCAGCTAAAAATCAGTCCCTCTATCTTCCTTCCAAGTCTCCTTTCCCCTTTCTCCTCAGTGGTCCTGTATGGGGAGCCCTTATTTTTGCTGCATCTTCAACCTATCCTTTCCTACTGGATTCTTGCTATTGACTTCATGCAAGCATCAAGTCAAGTCTTAAAAAATATTTTTCCTTAACCCCACAACCTTCCTCCAGTGTCTCTCCTAGCTCTATTATAGAGCTAAGCCAGACAAATTTTCACACGGATGCTTTCCCTTCCACTTCCTGCCACATAGTCACGATTCCCCTTGACCCATGTGTCTTTTCTTTTTTTAAAAAAAAATTTTTTTAGTATTTATTTTTTAGTTCTCGGTGGACACAACATCTTTGTTGGTATGTGGTGCTGAGGATCGAACCCAGGCGAGCGCGCTACCACCTGCCTGAGCCACATCCCAAGGCCCCCATATGCCTTTTCCACTCCTGACTGCTCCTGTAGAAGTCAGCAGAGATCTTTGTGCTTCTTTCTCATATGGATTTCCAGTTCTCAATTTACTTGATTTCTTCTTAGCAAGATGGGTCAACGTTGACTTCTCCCCTCCTCCTATGATGCTCTTTTCTGTGGCCAGGTTCTGCTAGGTCTGCTACTCTCTGAGCCTCCTTTGCTTGCCCCTCTCCCTACTGAGTTCTAAACATTGTTTCCCCCAAGACCCACATATCCATTTCTATTTGGATTCTCTCCTAAAGAGAATTTATTTTAATACCCGTGATTTAAAAACCAATCATAGGCAATTTCTCCCAAATATTTATCTCTCGTTGCCACTTCTCTTCGGAGTTCTAGGCCTGGGTTCCCAACTGCCGACTGTCTACATCTTCTGTTGGATCTCTCACTTGCATTTTAAATTTAAGATGTCTAGAACTAAAATCTCTCTCTCCTCCACACCCACGTCTTCCGCTTCTCTAGGATTTCCCCTCTCTGTCAGTGACACCTCCTGCCATATGGATGAATGCTCCACTAACTTAGACTCTATCCCCAAAAGCTCCCTCAGCTCCAGCCCCATATCCAATACGTAAACATTTCTGTCCTTTTGATCTCAACAGATATCTCAACTGCATCATGTTGTTCTCATTTCTAATGTCCCTACTCTCTTCAAAGCCATGGGATCTCTTCCCTGGATCACAGCAGTGGCCTCCAGTTCATGTCCCAATTCTGCTCTTACAAGCTCTGTGGTCTGTTCTCACAAAGTGGCTCAGGTCTCTAAACACAACAACTAGGTACGGCGATTTCCCTTGTCTAAACCTTCCATAGGCTGTCTATTATACCTCCAATGAAATCCAAGCTCTATCATCACAACATGGCAGTCTGCTCTTGGCCTTCCTGATACCCACTCCCCCTCCCCTTTTCCTAATTAATAGGTTCTGGCTGGTGATAGGATTGTGTTTCCCTTACACCGCTGTAAAAAGGCGTGACCATGTTAACAGATCTGGCCAAAGATCTACAAGTGGAAATGTTCTCTGGGAGTTCTGGGAAGGGTCCTTTCAGCAGCTGACTTAGAACATCCCCTGGGCCTGCCTTTCCTCCATTCCTCCTTAATTCTTGGAATGCAGATGTGAGAGATGGATCTCGGCTGCCTTTGGAGAGCGGTAGAAACTGTCAGATGGAAGCCAGGTTCTGGATGGTAGTGTAGAGAGAGAGGGAAGAGATCCTGAAGGCCATGAAGTTATAACAGCAGCCCTGGGATGCCTCTCTCTGGGTTTCTTTTCCATCTGAGAGAAGTATGCTTCTGTTTTCTTTATGCCATCGTTATTTTACATTTCAGTTATATACAGCTGAATTTAATGTTAACTGATATGTCTGGCTTGTAAGGCCTGTGTGATGATCTGGCCCTTGTTCTTTTCTTTGACCTCATCTCATGAGCCTGTCCCCCTGGGTCACTCTCCACTCACTGAGCTGGGCTTCTGTCAGTTTCTTGATCTCTTTGCCACCTGGGGCTTCCCACCCGTCTTCCTCTGACTGGAATGCTCTTCCTACTCCTTCTTTGCTTGGATAACTACTGTCATCTCACAGACCCGCATTTAAATGTCATCTAAGTGGAGAGTTCTTCCTTGATTCTCTAAGCTGCATTATGTTTCCTGTTTTTTGCTCAAAACTCTAATTTTGCCTCCACACCACTGATGACTATTGGAAATGGCATATTTATTTGTGATTTTTTTTTTTAATAAGGCCCCTCATTGTAATCACAATTTGTATCTGCACAGGGAAAATTGAAGCTATTGAAAAACTTTGAGGTGCCACAAAGATCATGTCTTTTTGCTCAGTACTTCTACCCAGCACCTCCTTCTCTGCCTATGGTGCACTCAGATAGTAATCAAATGGATGTAAAAATATAGAATATGGTTCAGAGAGTTGGGCCAGGCATCCAGGGGTCTGGGTTTTAATCCAAACTCTCACCAGCTGTGTGACCTTGGCCGGGTTACTTACCTCTCTCTGCCTCATTTTACCGATCTTGAAATGAGGTCAATAGTAGAAAATTCCTGAGGGGATTGTGGTGAAGATTAAATGACCAAATAAAAATGAAAGAACTCAACATAGTGACCTTCACAAAGGAAATGCTT
The DNA here is from genome assembly GCF_045843805.1 of Urocitellus parryii. Classification (NCBI taxonomy): domain Eukaryota; kingdom Metazoa; phylum Chordata; class Mammalia; order Rodentia; family Sciuridae; genus Urocitellus; species Urocitellus parryii. The sequence goes on along the minus strand of NC_135542.1, from coordinate 80,024,833 downwards.
AGTGCACATCAGCTATTATTAATGAGTAAACGAAGAAATCAATGAAAGACCCAAGGTCCTCTTAGGCAGTATGTTATCTGACCCGGGAAAGAGACCAGGGCTTCGGTAGTGGCCTTCATTTGCTGAGGTCACATAGCCTTCAGCTAAAGAGTGGAGGGAGTAGTGTTCGTCACGGGCAATTTTAGTGTCCACCTTGACCTTTGTGTCCGGTGATTCCAGTGCCCTTCTCCGACAAGGTCCTCGCTTGGCCTTTGATACATTTCCTCTGTGTCTGCAGGACTTTGGCTCTCCTGGCACCTGCCAGGAGGAGCCAGAGCTATTACCATCCCTGGGGATGCCAGCCTGTCCCGTGTGGGGCCGTGTTTTATGTGCCTACCCTCCCCTGACTAATGAGCAAAAATCCTTCTCAAAGTCAGATTTTAATCTTTGGTATCAGACAAGAGGAGAACCAAAACATCAGTAAGTGAAGAATGTGGGGAGAGGGGCCGCGCTGGTTTCCTGTCTATGAACTGCCTCTTTATCCAATTGCTTCAAACCCTTCCCAGATTTAGGGGAGCCGCCTTGAAGACTGTTTTGGTTCTATTAGGGATGCTCCAAAGCCACGGTTTTGGAAAGGCTTCAAACATTCCCCAGATGAGCGTCTTCCCATTTATAAGACATTCTAAAGTCCTATATTTAGTAAGCGTGGAACAGGACGCACGAACACACACACACACACACACACACACACACACACACACACACACACACACACACTCGCACACACTCATACAGCAACCACTCTGGTTTCGCTGTAATCCTGGCTTTAACATTCAAGAGAATACTTGAATAATACTTACCTACCTCACTAGGGTGTTGTTAACGATTAATTAGTTAATGTTTGTAAAGCACTTTGCCAATGTAAAGTACTTATTTAAGTGCTAAGTATTATTATTATTAAGCAGAAGTTCTATGGTTTGGCTGAAAATATTTTTTCCGCAATCATACGTTTAACTGTAAATAAATCAAGTTTATTTACAAGAGTATTTTCCTTTTAAGGTCATCTCCTGCTTATTATCATGGAGCTAATCTCTTTTATTCTCATTTGGGTTACAAATAGGACTGCCTCATCCTGAAAACTTTCTCGGAGATAATGTCAAGATTGTGCTAGAAAAAAGAAATTCCCACAGAGGTTACCTATTTCCTCAGGAGTGAGGCTAAGTAGGTATTTCGTCCCAAGAACTCCATACCTGACTCAGTCACCAAAACGTCGTAAGAGTTCTGCCCCTGGATTTAAAAGAATTCCAGTTTAAATTGAAAAAGAGAAAAGAAGATGATACATAGAGAGCAGCATCCCGTCAAATAGGTGGCTGGAATAAATCTGCTAGATTTGATGATAACAGTAATAATCATAACAGCAATGATAGGGACCCTCACTCCCCTGTCTTTAATCTGTCTTTGTTCTTCAGAAGAGTATGATAAAGGTGGGGGTAGGAGGCTGAGAAAGAAGCAAGAGTCTTGGCCAGACCAAAGCGCCCAGTGGAAGGGCAGCCTTAATGAAGTAGTAGAGTGTCTAAGTCCATCACAGCCTGCAGGTCAAGTTCTTTCTTCTCCTGCAGTGGGCAATTCCATGGGAGCCCCACTAGAAATTTAATTGAACTTAGCAGACTATAAATCAACAAGGGATATGATACTGGGAAAAGGGATGAAAACTTGGCATATTCTTGTGCTTTCCCCCCACCCCCCCAGGTATGGATGGACAGTAGTTATTTTAAGCAGGGGCTTAAATTGTCCAGATATTGGATCAGTACTGTGCAAGGGTTATATCTTTAGTGTGCAATTCCAGGGTGGGTGGGGACAATCAAGCTGAATTACTGACACTGTAAGGAAATGAAAAGTCAAACTGCTGACCATGTGCATTCTATATTATTTAATTAAAAGTGGATAACGGTGCATGAATGAACCACAAATCAGATAAAAAAAATGGCAGCATTTTCTCATATTTAACACATATTTGACTTGTGGTTGTGTGACAATTTACCAGAACAGGTCTAGGATGTCGCCAAATAGAAAATCAGGAGTGTAATTAAAAAAATACTGCGGGGAAGAAGCAATATTAACTCCAACCTGAGCAGAGCTAATCACAGCCACAGCTCCTGTTTAATGAGAGTTTCCTTTCTTTCTTTCTTTACCTTAAAATGAAAAGGGGAAAATTATTAGAATTTTGCTAACTTGACACAGGTATTTTAAATACAATGCGCCTTTTTTAGAAAGAAAGGAGGACAATTTACACATTCTAGGTGTCAAGATTTCCTATTTATTTACTTGTTTCAATAGAGCAACAAATTTTAATGTTTCAATGACCAACAAATAATGTTGGTCATTTTATGAGACTTTATTAAAACAAATAAATAAATAGGAAATTGTCTCTCAGGAGAGAATTGATCATTCATCTTTAGAGATTTTTGGCTTCATTCATGAGCCGTTCTGGGGAAAGTCCATCCTGACACAGAGGAGTGATGATTCCTAAGTAGTGCAGAGAGCACTCTTAATGAATCCACTGTCTTCTGCACCCATTCAGACATGCCTTCTATGGTCAGAGCTGAGCATCCTTAGCCCTGCCCAGGGAACAATGCCACAGCAAGGGTGTGGAGTCTCTGCTTCTCACAGCCAGGCTGCACTTGACTTTCTGACTGAGTGGGGAAGAAGTTGGTACATTTTCTGCTTTCTGAACTTCAGTTGTTTCCTTGATTAGTCAACCCACCTGCTTTTGTCTAGAAATGTTCGCAAAATCCCTCTCTATACCTCTTTACCTTGATTCTTCTGTCAAAGAGTGAGAGATAAATACTTAAATACATTATAGGACAAATTGTTGATGATTCTTTGATATTGGTTTGGGCAGGAATGGAAGTGACTCTGCATTAGAACCTGGTGTCATACTGTTACCACTCATCCCTTTTTCAGTCTCTGGTTAGAATAAATCAGGAGTTCTTTAAATTCCAATCTTGCATTTCTTACTTTTGTTGCCCTACATTGAGAGACTTGTTGTGAATTTTTTTTAAGGGCTCTCCCTGATTATCTTATCAACAGAGAAGAGTTTCCATTCATAGAAGACAAGTGCATAGAGATGGATAATTCTGAGAAGCCAAGAACTTAACTCATGCTCTTGTGCCCTGAGCAAGCCTGATAGAGCTTCCAACAAGGAGGACAGCCAGGAAGGAGGGTCTGGGGCCAAATCAGGTGGGCAGATGATATTCTGAGTTGGCATATCAGGTACTGCTAGGGTTGAGGACCTTTGGGGACATGGTGTTATCAAGTCTGAAGATTAACATGAGGATGGTAATGAAAGGCAAGGGGAGGAAGTCAAGAACAGGGTGGAACTTGGTGGAGACAGTTCAAGAGAGAAGTTCAGAACGAGGAGAATTTGTTGAGTGTGAAAGAGAAAAGTCCTATTCCTCCCAACATCTTGTCTAGTGGGCATGGCAAGTGTGCTGGTGGAAGAACTTTCAAAAACAGCATACTAGGAAGTGATAGATTGAAACTAAGTCAATTGGGTAAAGCTGTGGGGTGTGCTGAGCTCACCAGTAGGAAATAAATATAAACTCAGTCCAAAGGCAAAGAACAGGATTACACTATTGCCTAGATTTTAAGACAAGCCACCTAATGTTGGTTTTTACAATTGATGGCATCTTGGATCCATCAAATCTCGTCTCCCAAGAAAGGCATGAAAGCACAAGAAACAGAGAGACCTCTGGCTACAAACACCAGGAGGGCAGAGGTGGCTTTCTGTTGTTCCTGAGTGGCCATGCTGTTAAGGAGGCTCTTTTGCCTCCCTGTGACTTTCAAATGAAGCTTTTGGAATGTCTCACGCAGAAGCCGGATCTAAGCTCTTTCTTTTCTGACACTGTCACTCATTCTTCCTCTTTTTTTCCATTTCAACTGTATCATCTTCTATTTAGATAAAAGTGGGGACGGGAAGAGTCCAGCTGAACAGAAGCCCTCGGAGAGGCTTTTCCACACACCCAACAGTTAACCAGCTCTCGCCTGCTTCCTATCGAGTCATCCTATTTTATTCTCATCTTAGCCTCTCTGCTTTTCCATGGCTGATTTTCCTGATAGTAATTCCTTGGCTAATTTTGTGTATGACTTTATATCCACTGTTAGATGCAAGCTCAGTAGGCATAAGGGTGTGTTCACTGAACTGTCCTCTGGGCGTAGCATGGTGCCTGGTGCCCAGAGGACTCCAAAAAACACATGGAACAAGGAAAGGCATCTGTGACCTTGCAGAGGGCTGAATTCTTCCCTGGAGAGTTAGGGCTCCCTGGAGTACAGTAATGAATGCTATAGCCAGCTAATGTGTTTTAGGGTATTTGGTGGGTTCCTCTGAGTTTTCCATATATCTTTCTAATGCAATCCAAACTTTAAGAATTATGTGACTCTTAGTCTTTAAGACAGCAACCCCTAAAATATAGCTTGAGTTTTTCCAGAAACTTAAATTAAAGTCTCCCCATCTCCCTGTCTGGGATTATGCATGCTCATCTAGCTTCAAATCAGCCAGTAGCTATTATTTACCTTAAAATTAAAAAGCAGGAAAACAACCTCTCTTCTGGCAAAGACATTCATGGAAAGTGTTGCTGTTGTTATGTTGGCACTGGTCTCGGTGATTCATATTTATAATGATGATAAAATATCTCTTACATGTTTAGAATAGGTTTATCATTAATACTGTGCTAGTAGTCATAACTACCAAGGTTATCACTTCAACAATTTTGAACGAGTTTGACATATTATCAAAAGGAACAAACCTACTTCCACATACAGACAGCACTCAAAATTGATGTTACATTGTCTAAAAATGTAGATCATGCAAGAAGAAATTGTGAAAATGGACATGTGTCATGGAACCAACTTTTAACTTAACCTACATTAATCTCTTGAATGAGTATCACTCTCAGAATAAAATTAACCTCTTTGATTTTAGCATATTTAGACCTATTCCCATTGTGCCCTCATTTCAAGTTAAAAGCAAAATAACAAAACATGTTGACATTCTAAATGTGTGTGATACAAAAATCATCTAGGAATCATTAAGGAATATCTCTTGCTAAATATAAATGCAATTGGAAAGGCAGGAATAGAGAAGGAGAGTAACCCTCACCCGTCATGTCACCTTGATGATCAGGCCACCTTGATGCTGGCAGTGGAGATTCTTATCAAGCTGGGCATAAAGATTATGAGCAATGTCATCATCACCATCTACAGTTTGGTGATTCAAAGGTGAGGTTTGATACTCACATGTGGGTAAGTCACAAGTGTTTGCTTTTCTGCAACCTTTCTTCTTTCTTCTACTTAGTGGGTGAGCTTGTCTCAATTGTAATGACCTATGGGTTCACTGACCCACCAAGAATTCACTGACCATGACAGGTACTGGGTTGGGTTTGGGGGATACTGAGGAGGATACTGGGGCATCCACATCACAGGTGGGAAGAGTGTGGAGAGCCAGGAATCCATTTATATATATATATACACACACAGTTGTGAAAAAAGTCTGGGAAGGACACTGGACTGAGGAGAAAAAAAACATAAAATTTAAACCCCCAAACAGCTTCCTCACCCCTCTGTACAGCTTCATCCCTGACTCAGATGCTGCCAATTGCATCTTGAGGCCCAAAGCAAACCCACCCCATTCCTCTACCTCCTGCGAGGAGGCTTTTCTGCAGACAGGCATTTATCTGATGCTCTGATTTTAGGGCACAGCATCATCAAAGAGGTAGCTTTGGGTTTTCAAGAGGGGGACAGGCCACGAAGAAGGTGTTCTGGCCTCCACTCTCTGAGTTTACGCTCTCTTTCTCAGCACACATGGACCAGGCTGTCTCCTGTTAGAAGAGAGTCTTGTGAGATGTGCAATTTTTATAAATACTCATTTAGCTTCTTTATCTGAGAAGCTAGAAAGGACAAATTTCACTTCTATACAAAACCCACTTCAAAGGACAAGGTCTGAGATTGCCTTAGAATTCATGATTAGGAGTTCTCCTTGGGATAAAACCTGGCTGGTTGTTTCTGGCACACAAAGGCACAGATGTGAAGGTCTGGCCACGGGAATGAGGCAAGGGGATAGAAGGCCCGTAGAGACCTGAGTCCTTAGCTGCCACCATTTCAGACAGAAGGCTCTCAGGCCTGACAAGTGTCCTGAGCTCTGCAAATTCCACTGGAGGGGTGTCCCCTTAGAGATGGTGTGAGTTCTTCAGTTCACTGCTAAAGTAGAAATTCTACACGGACCTTCTAAGATGCACCTTTTCCCATTCTATGTGGTTTTTCCTTCTCTTTCTTTACTCTCAAGGTGATACAAGGTGCTTAAGACACACAGTGAGCCAGAAGAGCTTAAACCAGGTTCTGACACTAAGTAGCTATGTGACCCAGCACATGTCACAGGACCTCTTTGGGCCTCAGTTTCTTCAACTGGAACATGGAGCAGTGGATTCCCTGAGTATCCTGTAAAGGTTTTGCTGTAGTCTTCAGATCTTTCTTGACTCTTTTGCTCCCAAACAATCCATTTTTATCTTCCCTGCCCCAAGGCCCTCAACTTCTCTAATTATCTTTTTTGCTTATATACCTCTCCTCTTCTTTCCTTTCATGTTCTTGAGGAATGAGTGAAAGGTCAGAAGTAGAATTTGGTGTTTACCCTGTTTGGAGAATCATGGAGAGACTTATAAAGCTCCAGTTGATGTCAGCCATAGCTATGCAAACAAAGGTTTGCATTATTTTGTTAAGGACACTAAGCACCATGATATCACAGGTTGGGGAGAAGCCATAGTCTACCAAAATTTGTAATTTGTTGTAAAAAGAATTCAGTCCAGAGGAAAGATTTATGCCTTCTATTTCCCTTTGCATATCTGTTCCCTTATTTACTTTTCTCATATCAAGGGCCTGGCCCCCACAGCCCCTTCCCAGAGGGAGGCCTGGAGAGTCCCCATCTATTCCCTTCCACAGTTCCATCCTCTCCCCCAGCACCACGGTGGATAATGTTGGATAAACCCACAGGAGACTCTCATCCTTCTTTCATCTCTTCTCCCAGATTAGACCTTCTTTCTATTTTGTTTTTCAAAGACAAGACCACCTTAGAACATGGCTTCTTCCAAAAGAGCATCTGGCACCTTTTTCCTAAGCCTGAGGGGAGACGGAGAAGTGGTTTCTTCTTTTTCCTAATACAGGTATTAAGCTGACTTAATATTCACTTACTCTGAAAAATCCCACTTCACAGAAACATTTTTTTAACACGAGCCAAAGCATTTCTCCCTAATTCAGCACAATTGCACCTGGTTTATATCCATTGATGTTAAATGATTTCCCGTTTAATATCAATTGGAAATGGCTGATTTCCTACCCCAAACAGTACTTAATGTCAATTATGGCAGGCCGGGCAGAGCTGTTTTTCAATTAACTATAGCACTCCATTTTGTTTGCTGGCGAGCGATGCAGGACAGGAGCACACAGAGCCACCTTGTGAATGGCAATGGAGAGGGCTTCGATATTGATTTTGCACCCTGTCCTACACCATGCAAAGAGTGGGCAAGGATGGGGGTGTTTCTTTTTTCCCCAGGAACCAATCATCATGGCTTAATGAGAACATATTCTTTCATCAAAAAACAATTTTTTTTGATGACCAGAACTTGCTGGAAAAGCCTAACCTTTCAGCCATAAAAGGTTACCAGAGCATAGTTCCTAGCCATGGTGGGTGGGATGTGAATTCATAAAGGGGATGTGATGGTGTTGTGGACTCTGCAGTTACTCCCAGGGAGCACAGGTGTGATGCGTAATGCTGAGACTGGCAGCTCACATTCATTGAACACCTGCTGCTGGTCAGCAAATTATTCTTATTTTGAATCCTCTTAATAATCTCGTAAGAGATACTATATGCCTGTTTTATAGATGTCATATCCGAGGCTCAATAGGGTTGCCTGATGCCATAGAGCAATTTGGAGGTAATATTCAAATCCAGGACTGCTTGATTCAATCTCATGGACCAGCCTTCTTTCCTAATGAAACTGAATGGAACTGATCCCTGGTGATTCTACCTAATTCTTAAGGGGATGCTTCTTAGGATAGTGGAGAGTGGTACCAGAGAGGAATGGACTCCAACTTTCCTCTTTTTCTTAGAATAGGATCCAGAGGTCTATACATTTTTTGCTGCTGCAATCCTTTCATGGTGATTTGTGTTTGCCACCTGTCTGTGTGGAGAGACTTCTACCCTTTGTCTTTATTAATTCCACCCACTTTTCAGGGACTAGCTGAGTCATTTATGGAAGTCTCCTTGATTGCACGGTGGCCTGCCTCAAGCTCTCTCCTCTAAATGCTTATAGCACTTCTGCTCTGTGACTCTGACACCTATGGCTATAGCAAGCTTAACTTGAGAACAGAAATCATGCCGAAGAAAGAACTTTGGGTGGGAGAAATGATAGGCCTGGCTGACTAGTTTTGTGATTCCTTGCCTCATTTTTTATTCATTCAACAAAGATTCATGAAATGCCTACTCTGTGCCAGGCATTTGCTGGGAGTTATTGATGCCAAGGAGCTGGTATTCCAATGGAGAGAACAGACATTAAAGGGAATGCTTCAACAGAGTAAAAGAGATACTGTGAGATTGTCCAAGACAGATGCATTTCACTTGATGGTGGGAGCTAGAGAGAGGAATCTGAGATGTTTCTTTGAAGTGAGCATCTAAATCTAAGTTTTGTGGAGATGGTTAAGCAGTAGGTAGGGGTCAGAGAAGGAGGGAAGCCAAAGGAATGTTTTCGGGCAGAAGGAAGCAGCTGCGTGGGTATATCTAATCCTGGGCCAGGCAGCTATTGGAATTTCTGCATCCCAATCTTTCATACATAACCTTTGTCTTAGGGATGATGTGAAAATAGATAATACTTAACGTTTACTATGTGCTTTCTCTCACTCTTAGGTTTGCATTGCTGTATGCTCTTAACTTGTATTAACTTGTTGAACTCGCATAATGATTTTATTGGGTAGGCATCGTCATTTTTTAAAACACTTATTTTACAGATGAGGAAACTGAGTCACAAAGCCTTTAACTCATCAAAATAACCAAGTTAATAAGCTGTGATGCTGGAATTCAGACCTGGGGGTCCTGCCCCTCCAACTTTGCTTATCTGGGCTCATCCTGGATAAACAGAGGATTTTGCTATTTGACAGTAGCTATTGGTCTACACGGTTTAGTGTCTGAATAAAACCACGGCTCCGTTTGTAATTATTGCCTTGACTTCTTGATTTCTCTGCTTATGTGTGCATATATTTTTAAAATCTCCTCTCTCTGGAAAGATATGGTTTTTATTCTTCAGGATACCAGCCTCTTTGGTAAAGGACTGTGCTCACACAGTGATCCATCCCCACCTCCACACACACCACCACCACCACACTTTGAAACTTGTTTCTGTGCTGTGTAAATAGAGACTGCATGAGACAAAATGGAACACTGGGATAAACACTTGTGCCTATGAAGGTTGCCAGTAGACGAGGAGAAAGTGAAGCTCCTTGTTTCTAAGAATTATTAGGCATCAGAATTCAGATTTCTTGTCTGGGTATTGCCCAAGAGAGTGGGCAACTCTTTTCTGAGTTACTCTTCTTAGGAATGAAATTTCCAGGAGGTTCTGTTGAACTTTCAGATTCCAGAACTACACAAGACATTTTCTAAGGTGGTTTGAGTGTCGTATTTACTAAGAGAAGGTAAGCTTCTCATCTGACCAATTTATTTAGAGGAAATATCAGCTGCTGGTACAGGTTAACCCATTAGTTAGAAAATAGGGTATATTATCTGAGGATTGCACTACCTATCACTGGAAGATGTACATTTTTCTTTCTGCCCTTCCTGCACCTTCTCTTGATCTGCATAGGCATTCTGCATACCATTCTGAGATGTGCTGTTAACCTCTGTGGGGATTATATAGTGGGATCATTGATGGGAATTTGAGTTTTCTTTGAAATTCCTATAGTAGTATTTATTTTTTAAAGCACAAGACAATGAAAGTCATCCACAAAAGTTAGTCATTTTTATTTTGGTATATGTTTTTGAGTTTAGGATCAACTTTAAACAGTAAAACAGGAGAAGAATGAATGGAGATAACTCTAGGGAGGAGATGGGACTCAAGAGGTCCTTTATAACTTATTCTGCCTGCACACCATTGCTAACAAAAATGGTACTAGTGATAAAACTTATGCAGTAATTCCTAGCCTGGATAAAAAAAGAAGATTTTGCTATTTGATATTAGATAGTATTTATAAACATTATTCCATTCATCCTTGAAGGATCTCAGAATGTCATGAGGACAAATATCTTCTTCAATTCAGACTAGCTCAAGGTCAATGCATAAAAGCCAGAATTAACTTTATATTCCTCTTTACCATACATCTGACTCAGAGGGATCATCTTGTGTCTTCAGTTGGAGCTTTCAGATTGTGAAACTTGGGCAAAACAAAAACAAAAATAAATAAATAAATAAAATAAAACTAAAAAATAGGTTTATAAAGAAATTTTTTTTTTAAAATGGCTACTGTGTGCTTGATCACTAGGCAGGTTTTAAGCACATTTTTAGTTCCTTAGAGAGACTTTAGTTTTCTATACTTGACCTGTGTGCCCTTTTGATACAGTCTTTATCGTAACGAGGGTGATCATACCAGAGAATCCCAGGCTTTGCCAAACTAAAACAGGTATTTGGTATGAGCTAGGGTCCACATGATTGTATCTATCTTATCAATATGACGGAAAGATGGTCTCAAAATCCCCACAGAAATTCTGAAGAATTGGCTCAGATCTCTCCTTGCTACCTTTAGTCCCTCACCTCCAAGGGTACCCAATCCAACTGCTAATTAAGGGAAAAATTGAGACAGCAGATGAGAAGTGTGACTTTTTTTTCCCCCTTTCGAAGGGATTTAAACCTTTGGAAGGTACACAAATGTAGTCCTATTATTCAAGTTAATTTACAATCCCTCCCGTCTACCACAAGGAATTTATGAACCTGGAGGAGCTGGAAGTCCCTTAGCAAGGTAAACAAACTGTAACTCAGGGTTGCATACTTTCAAGGATCCTCTATCAGCAGGTTTTATTTTCACACCAGAGGTGAAAAGATAATTTGGCGAGCAGTACTGTGCTGCCTCATTGAGAGCAGCCAGGGGGCTGTAATGCGTGGTGCAGGAGAAGAGGGGCTGACAAAGTGGCTGTCTGCAGGTTAACACAGAGCAGCTGTCCTTGTCCTAGACAATGACAATAAGTGGCGTTTGCAGAGCTGACCCCATATGGCAGGTCCTAGCTTATGGGTTTCAGGCCCATCACAACCACTGGAAACAGACATCCTTGAGATCTCCATTTTACAGATAAGGAAACTGAGGCTTTTGAAGTTTGGATATTTATTTTCTAGAAACAAACTGACAAAGTGACCTCACACAATTTATCTGCAGACTGAGCTTTATCGGAGGGCAGACAATGGACTCTTTGGTGGGAGGTGGAAGAGATTGGCGTGGGCCAGTGTTTTCTTTTGAGAAAGGAGATTTCTTGTCCTTCTTTTCTCTTGGCATTTCCCTATCTTCCCCTTTCAAAGCAGACAACAAACCAGATACAATGGTGGCTGCGTTGAGGAGTCAGGAACCCTCTGCTTAAGTCCTAGCCCTAGGAGGACCTGACCACGTGGTTGTAGATGAATCCCTGCCCCTCTTCTGACACCAGTTTCCTTATATGGGAAATGAGAGGGGGCAACGTAGGTAGCTGGTGTCTAGACCTTTGGCTTTCAATTCAATGGCTGCCTGATTCTTTGAACCAGGGCGGTCAATCTTCCCCTTTCAACTCCTCACCCACCCTTGTGTGTGGGACAGCGATGCCTCTCTCTCAGATGTGCAAAGCCCTGAAAAGAAAGAGTGTATTTTATTTATTTTTTTATTTTTTTTTTTGTGCTGTATACCAGACGACCTTGATGTGATAGACTACAGGATCTGGTGACACTGCACACTCAGTACTATTCAACACTTTGCCTGAAAGGGAGGAAGGAATGGATTTATTGACTTGCGACTTTGACTCGGGCCTGTGTATCAGGCTGTTATTATGTGGAATGATTAGGCTGCAGTGGCAGGGACAAGTTAAACTAGAACAACAAAAGACCTCCTTAACCTTTACCTGGACACAAGGCCATTCATAATGACTTGCATGGTTTGGAGAAACCAAGTCTTTCCTGCAGCACTCAATACTTTTGCAGCTCCAGCAAATGAGCAGGGAAAGGGAAGATGGATGGGTGAAGGAGATGAAATGTAATCCAATTCTGCATAGTCCTGTTTAGAATTCTGAGTTCAGGTCTGTGTCAAAAAAACAGCAATGGCTGAGAGATCATCATCATTTTCTTTGGCTTGAAAAGGGAATTTGAAACCAGATACAATGGTTGCTCGCTGAGAAAACTTCCAACTATTTGTTATCCACTAGAGCAAATTATGCTGTTTCTGAAAGATATTTTCCCCTCTTGAAGGAACCATGTGCCTTCTATTAATGTGAAAGGAACTGGATACATGGAGCTTTCAAATACACACACACACACACACACACACACACACACACACACAATACCGAACGCAAGGTCTCCTTGAAAAGCTAAAATAGCTGCAACAATCTCATACTCCGCTCACTTCTGGGAGATCCTTTCCCTTCTATCCCCACTCCCTGGCTCAGCCTGATGAACTGTACTTTTGGTGATATGGCTGCAGCAGCAACCCCATCAAATACTGGGCCTGATGGTGTTTTGCAGACATTTTTTCCTAAATAGTTTCAGTTTTCCTGGAGCTGGATATAACAGGAGCATAGAAGACCACAGAGAGTCACAGCTTGAGGCCTTTTCTATCACCTCACCCAGAGCTAAGTAAACCTTTTCATGAAGGGCCAGGTAGTAAGTATTGTAGGCCTTGTAGGCTGGTCAGTCTCTGTCACAGGGACTTGCTACTCTACAAATGAATGTGGCTGTGTTCCAATAAAACTTATAAAAACCAGTAGCAGGCTGGATCTGACCCACAGGCTGTAAGTTTGCTGACTTCTAATCTAACCTATTGATCAAGAGATGCAGACTGGAGCCCAGAGGGTTAAAGAGGCTCATTAGGGGCCAGCTAGCAGCAAAGCAATGGCTGAAGGCACATGAGGGGGAATCACTCTTAATCTTGGTGTCTCTGGTCTGCAGACCTTAGCTCACTTGAACTCATTAACCTTCCAAACAATTTTTTATGAAAATTCGTTTATAAGCTAGAATGTAGAAATGGTGCTGGATTCTTACAGAACTGAGACCTGTGTGGAGGTTGGTGACTCTGGAACCCCTCCTCACATACATCCTCTAGGCAATCTCTGATCACACTCCTAATTTACCTGATGGACCAAGGAGTCCTGTGGAAAGAAATGCAGTCCTTTCCATCACTGGGCTGAGATGGAAGCAGACATGTCTGGGAGACTATGGGAGTGGTTGGTTCTGACAGATGCCAGATTGCAGAGGACAGTGGGGCTTGCAGAGAAACACACTCCCACATACCCAGGCTTGCTCTCACACATGAGCACGCACACACATGCACATACATTCAGCTAACAAGTCTGGTAGAAGTGGCCTATTTTAGCCAGAAGGAGCCTGTTAGAGTAGGACAGTAGTTCTGAGACAATATAAAGCTCTACCCAGTTACTTTGGTCATCTGGGAGCACTCATGAACCCCCACAGTAAAACTGAAGTAATTACTGGGATCCAGGCACCTCTTAAAGGAATTTCTATGTTCCCTACAAACAGTGCAGCAAAAATAGCATGTACTTATTTTCCTGATGGAGATTCACTAGGCCTGGGTATGTGGAATCAAGCAATGTAGTATCACTTAATGGGATCAATGGAGAAAATGGGCACCAATGGGTGATAGGTCACAAATGGGTCAGAGCCACCTACCGGGTGCCTTGCAAAGGAGAGCTGGTCATTGTGTGATCAGACAAGGAGGCATGAATCACAGAGGACACTGAGGTGGATTATGAGAGCATAGCATGGGGGCAGAGGCAAAGAGTTGGGAAAGGGTCTATAGTGGGTTGGCTTCAGCGTGTTAGGGGCTCAAGCTTAGCATCACAACGTGGTGGGTCAGTGTGCTTGGCATGGGTGTGGGTGATCTTAGGAAATTAGGTCTTGGCTGAAGGAGCTGATATGGGCAATACCTGGGTCATAAAGCAGTGAGGCTCACGGTTGCTGAAATACTGTGTGTCAGATGCTACCTGCTTTGGGGGGTTATCTCATTTAATCTGCACAACCACCCTATAAGGTAGGTACTGTTACTGTTTCCTGTGCAGTCAGCCATCACTGTAGTAACAAACCCTGACCCTATTCCCAAATATCAGTGACCTACAATATGAAGACTTTCTTTCTCGTGCATACTCCACGAGGACTACAGCTTGGCTCCAACTCTACTCCAGGCTGAAAGTGAACTGTGGGTCCAATTGTGTATTTTCTCTTTCTGGACTCTGTCTCCAGAAGTAGCCCATAGAACAATGCAAGAAAAATGCAAGAGCTGGTGGAACTTTGTGGTTACTTCTAAAGCTTCAGCTTGAATTTTATGTACATACATCCACACAGATGCCATTGGCCAGAGCACGTCATGGCCAAACCTGACTATGGGCCAGAGAAGCATTCTGTCTGCTGAGAGGCACATTTACAGGAGGAGGAAAGGGTACTTTTAACTAATCTAATCAATCTCGTCATGTGGTTTTATAAATGAGACAGGAGTCCTCATATCACACAGCCATTCATTACATTAGAATTTTGTGTAATGGATGCATGGCTGATTTAAATTATGTGGGAGATCTCTCATCTCTTCTTGCCCCCAGTACTTACTTATCATTTGTGTATCACTGGTGAGGCCACCTGGCAGGTGGAGTAGAAAGAGGACCAAATGGAGAGCAACTTAATTTAGGGCCAATTAACTTGAAGCTTAGGCAATATTCAGAATACACTTTTAAAAATCACTATTATTTTAAAAATTATAATTATTTATTGTATTATATTTAATAATACAAATTATTTCTTGTTATTATATAGAAAATATTTTTTCCAACTATGCCCAATCCTTGATGGGAGCATAATTTTCTAAGATTGTGCAGGGAGTCCACAGGATTATTTTAGAGGTAAGACTGCACTTTGAAGCCAATGACTTGTCCGGTTGGTTGGCATGAACTTTGAGGAAGACTTTCACCTATATTTCTATTCTGAATATTCAGGAAGTTTCAACAATCATTCTTGCTCTCTGTAATTACCCATACACACACATTTATTTGTTGAACCACTTGATAGTGAGCGGCATACATTATGATTCTTTGCTTAGAATTGTTTGCTGTGTCCTGTTTTTATTTGTATCACTGTGAGCTCATGGATTTTTATTTTATTTTTCAATGTACCTTCTAAATATAAGAACATTCTTTGAAACAATCATACTAATGGCAATATGGTAACAACATACTTCAGTATAATTCCTTAAGCTACCAAGATGTCATTTAAAGCTAGTTAAATTTTGGTGTCAGAATCCAATAAAGACTTATGCATTGCACTGGGCTACGATGTTTCTTTAGATTGCTTTAATTGAGGAGAGTTGAACAGTACCTCCCCATTTTGTTGTTATTGTTGTTGTTCTTAATGGTAATGATTTCTTTTTAAGAGACTAAGATGGTTGTCATACGTATCCCATGATCTAGGTTTGCTTGATTTTTTTTTCCTTGTCATCATTTGATTTGTGCCTCTGTCCCCTGTCATTTTCTGTAACTGGAAGTTAGCTCTAAACATCTGGCTGGATTCCCATTAGACCTCAATGGCATAATCCCAAGCATACAGGGGTGCTGTATGCTTGGGATTGCTTCTCACAAGGAAGTTTGTGGATCAAGCTGTCCTACTCTCAGGAATCTCAAGTTGGATCCTTTGGTTGTGGTGTTGAGTACGAGCACTTTCTATGGTAGGTTCACATATATCCCTTTGAGATTTTGAGTGATACTTTGAAACCTTGTGAAGATCTTTTTCATCATAAACTTCTACCTAATCAGGCCAGGATCAATGATTTCACTGAGCATGCACAATTTCACTTACTAATGAGGATAAACTACAATTCTCCTAAAAGAGCTAATTGAGAGCTTCATTTCTTTTCTCTTTACTAATCACTTTTCAGAGGGAGGAATTGGTCACGTAACTTTCAAAGATGGGAAAAAAATCCCTTCTTTGTGTGCTGTGTCCTGTTTTTATCTGTATCACTGTGAGCTCACAGATTTTTATTTACTTACTTTTATTTGCTCATCTTTTTTCCTGATGCACACATAATCCAAATTTGGACAGTGGATGGCCTTTGGACAGATATGTGTGTTTATTCTCATTTGTCTTAAACGATTTATTTCCTTCTGGCATAATAAGATGTTCCAGGTACACCTTACATTTTCCCTGCCCTAGATCTGGAAATTGTCATTTCACTGAGGAACTCTGGTTATGTCCATAAGGAGTAAGATTTATAAGTAGATCTAGGCACCAGAGATACTCAATGCTGTTGAGGTAGTATTGCTTTTAAGGCCTCACTTTGTTCTTATCAATCAACCTATCTATCTAGTTGTTCAAATATAACCTTAAAGATTTTTAATCCACTTATTTGTTTTTAATATATGTCATTATTTTATTGTAATATTGAAAATTCTGGTTTCTAATAACATTAGCATATTCATGTGTTTGAGTTATTCTATAATTCATCTAAAATAGTTTCCAAATTAGCTTCAGTTGTTATCTAATGGATATATGGGTATACCCAAATCTCCATGACTTCATAATGGTCTTGACCAAGTTTGAAGCATTCATCTTCCATTCTGGTGTCCCAGCGTTCAAGGGGACAGTCTTTCCACTTGGCTAGGCCACTGACCTCTCCTTGTGATCCTCATTTGGGCTAGCAATTCTAACCCTTGTTCTTATGTTGGAATCTTTAAAGGTGCTTTAAAATGAAACACCTGACCTGATTTCCACCCCTAGAAATGCACATTCAATTAATTTGATATGTAGCTTGGACATCAGTATTTTTAAAAACTCCCTGAGTTAAGAACCTCTGTTTTAAAATCTAAGATTCATTTTGAAGAATCAACAAATTCATATACTGTCACTTATTATCAAATATATTTTGTCCCAATGGATAAGAATCTTTATAATGAGGTTGCTGGTAAGGTTGCCAGATTTAACCAAAAAAATACGGGGTGCCCAGTGAAATTTGAAATTCAGATAAACAATGAATAAATTTCTTGTATAAGTATGTCCCAAATATTACACAGGGCATATGCATGCTGAAATTTTTTTTTGTTGTTTATCTGAAATTCAAATAGAACTGGGCATCCTGTGTCTTATCATTTTATCTGGCAAGTCTAGTTTCTAAGAGCTCAAGCTGGGGTGTAATGGGGGTGGAGTGTTGTGGAGAAGGAGGAGAGAGAGAAAGGTACCAAATGCTGAAGAAAAGCTGCCTAGATTTGGTGAGGCAAACTGAGGACACATTTTTACCTTGAAATCTGGGAAGTGTGGCTGGCAGCTGTGCTTATTTTGTGGATGCACTTGCAAGATTTTGGGGCATTGATGTATGAGGATGGTTGGAAAGGAAGATCAGCTCATCCTGTGTAGGTGTCTCTGAGTAGGCAACAGTGTGTGACTGAGTACCATTTTGTGGTTATAATGTATTCTGGGTAGAGAAGGGGCTCTGACACTTGCAGTCTGGGGAGAGGCTTGGTTCAGTGTTTCTCTTAAGTTCAGTGTTCACATAACTCACCAGGGGAGGTGAAAAATGCAGTAGGTCTGGATTGGAACCTGATAGTGGGCTTCTCACAAGCTGCCATTGATGTTGACATGCCTACTGGTCCTTTACCAATTTCACATAGTGGATAAGTGAGTGATATGGGAGCTAAAGAAACCCAGGTTCAAGTCTTGGCCCAGGAAACTTTTGATCTATGTGTCCCTGGGATAATGACATAATATTTCTAAGCTTTGGTTTCCTCTTCTGTAAAGTAATATTAAGTATAATCTAGCAAATAGGGTTAATTCAAGGGTTAACTCAGTGTCTATCAAGTGTCCATCACTATGCCCAGCTTATTGTAAAATGTGCAGTAAGTGTTTACTATTTTTATTCATGTAACAGTAATCGTGTGCAGAAGAACTAGATGTTCCCAAGGTCATGCATTTTACTCTATGAAGTGAAGGGGAGCCATCCCCAATTCAACATGATTGATTATATGATATATAAAATACAACCGACAAACAGAGCCCTACTCTTCTTGTTCATAGTTTTTCCTGGAGTGGGGGCGGGGGATGAAACAACCTCCACATATTTTCCAAGAAGTTTAAAATCAGTGAATTCTATGAGAGAAAGAATGTTCTAAGAAATAGAATTGGTAGAAGATTCAAGATGTAAAAAGTAACAAATAGGTTTCTCAATGGGAAAATTTGCAACAGGTATTTCTTGGGAGGGACTAATGGCCTTTCATCATTTTATAGCCACTAATGGAAGCCCCTTTTCCAAAAGCAGTTGGAGAAAACCATAGCAAAGCTAATATAAATTATTAATGAGAATGGTATAAATTTATTAGAAACAAATATCTCTTGACTTCTGATTCTATACCATGAAGGTTTTATTTCCTGGTATTACTAGATGACTTCTATTTTGTAATGATGGTGATATGGTCAAGCCAAGAGTAGTTCAAGACCTATAACCAATCTTGTGAGCATGGTAGCATCTGACCATGGCGTGAGCTTTCAGATCAGGTGATTTTGAATCTGTCCCAGATAGAGGATAGTGGCTTAGAGAACTAACTCTAGAGTCAGACTGTTTTGGTTGAACCACGGCTAGTCATGTGACCTTGGGCTAATTTCTTAATATCTCTCTGTCTCAGTTTCCTCGTTTGTAAAAGGGAATGATAATATCTTCGTCATGGCATTGTGAAGTTTGAGAAGTTTAAACTATGTATATTATGTAATGTTGTGTTCAATAAATAATAGTCTTATGAGTAGCATCATTACTGATCCCCTCATGACTATAGAACTGGGAGCAGATAACTCTATTTTGTGCCCAACCTGAAGGCACAATATTATCTTTGAGGGATAATGTTCTCCAAGTAGCCAGGAAGGAGCATCTTGCTGTCTGTTACATATAATTCAGGATGGCAGGGGTGGATGTTCAGCAACTCGAGCTGGAGATACCTGGTTGGTTTAACTTGGGGCAAGAGTAGAGAGGTGGAGATGAGGGCTGCTCATAGGAGTCACAAGAGGAGACAGATAATATGGTCCATGAAGCCAGATGAGTCACTGAGGAACATTACCAGGAGACTGGTCCAAGTGTGTCAAGGGGGTGACCGACTAGTTCACTGCAGAGGTTGAGGAGAGTGAGGACAGACAGCTAGACAGGGGCCATACAAGCTTAGATGTGGCAGTGAACACAGACAAGATCACAAGGCAAGCTGAGGTTTGTTCAACTGTCCCAGGAATGCAAACCAAAAACCTACGGGTTACTTTGACAACCCCTTGCTTTACATATTCAATCCAAATCTCTGCTTTTCTCTCTTAGTGCATTGACTTCCTGTCCCCCACCCTGTTTCTGCATCTAGCACCACCCTCAAACAAACCAAGTGATGTTTTGCTGGCTGATCTTTGTGTTCCCATGCTGCTGGCTTCCTTTCTTTCAGCATCCTGCAGCCAGAGGACATTTTAAGGAAACAAAACAATATGATCACATGTTAGCCTGCAAACCTTTTCCTTGGTTCATAGAACAAATCAGAATTCTTTAATGAACTCCAGCATACTCTTCTTCCAGCCACAGCTTTTGCCTGGCTCTCCTTCTTGCTTCTATCTACATCTTCTCACCCTCCCAACCAGAGGTTGAGCATCAAGGAAATTTTCCCCTGCCTCCCCATCAGGTCTACCTTCCATCTGCACTATTTTAGGCCTTCATAGAGGACTATGAATTTCTGCTTTGTGACATTAACACAGTTGAAATTCCTCATTAATTTTTAATTAATTGGGTGAAGAGTCTTCATGAAGTTGAGAATTAAGTCTGCTTTTGCTCAACATTACGTCTCACTGTGTTAGAGTATACTACACACTCAGTGAATGTTTTTGAATTAAATAAATACACAGAATGAATGAATGGAAGAATGAATGAGTACATTAATGAATAAGCAGAGGATCAGGGTGTAGGATAGTGTGACAGCTCAGGTTTGTTAGGAGGCACCGTTAGCTGGGTCCTCTTTTCTGGGATGGCTCAGATCTTCCCTTGGAATGACCTTTCAATTCTAGGAGGGGTCTTCATTCTACAAAGTTTAGGAAGGTGGAGGCTACATTCTAATTTTTTTTTCTCATCTCTGAATCCTCAGTGCAGTGTAGGAGGTGTTCAACATCTTTTTCTCCCTAATGAGTGAATGAATCACTGAAGCATTGCCGAGGAAGGAAGAATTCCTCATATTCCCATCTTCTCTGCTGTTTTCCCATTGGATAATTGGGGTAAAATATCTGGTATCCATATGGGTTGGCACAGGCTAATGCCTTTGAATGCATCTTAGATCCACTTCCCCTCGAGAGAGGATTCTGAATCTGAATTCTGGATCTGAATATCCTAGTCTTTTCATGTGTTAGGCCATTCAGGATCAGAGGTTTAGCCTCTCTATCCCACCACAGCTATTTTGCAAAATAACACACCCCAAGATCTCTCACCCTGGGGTGAATTTGCTGAGCTGGGTTAGGTAACTTCCTTCCCTCCAAAATCTGAGGGGGACCTCTGTTTCCATGGTAGTACTGAGGAAATGGCTTTTCCAGAAAGAACAGACCCAGTCCCCAGTTTCTTGGTGGTCAGAATTGGAGAGAGAGTGTAAGCTGAGCCTCATCTTTTCTCCCTGCACTTTACAAACATCTCATTCTTTATTTCTCTCCAACAACATGTGATGACCCTTTGGCAAGTCCTTAGTGCTAAATTTCCTTTTTATGGAGGCAGCAGTAAAAACTCGAGGGCCTTTGATAGGCAGTGCTGAGACGATGTGTGGATGTAAATCACCTGAGCATTGGCTGGATTCGGTTGACAGATTTCTAGGTTCAATGAAACTTTCCTTTCTCAAATAAATCAAATTCTGCCCTCTGAAGGTCTAAGCTAGGGAACACTTCCAAAGTGTCTGAATTTGGGCTGAAGTTGGAAGTTTTTCTATTTGGGTGATGGGCACAGATTTTTGGTGAGTGTGACGGAAAATTTCCTGAGTTTTACACATTTCCATTTTACTTGAAGCTTTCAGAACTTTTTGCTCCTTGTTCTTTAAGTATAGTGGGATGAAAAATTCATGTGAAGGAAACTGAGGAGTCTCGGGTAAGCATGGAAAATTCAAGAAAGCTTTGTTGGTGGAAAAAAAATTTATTTGAAAGAATTGTGTGTATGTGTATGTCTCTCTCTCTCTCTCTCTCTCTCTCTCTCTCTCTGTATGTGTAGTGTGTGTGTGTGTGTGTGTGTGTGTGTGAGAGAGAGAGAGAGAGAGAGAGAGAGAGAGAGAGAGAGAGAGACTGACACTCTACAGTTGAAGTTTTTTCTTACCACCCCCCACCACCCATAGCAATGGCCTGGACCTTGTAAGCATTCCTATGTGGAATGGCATTGAGATGATCTGCTTTTAGAAGGAGTTGGAATTTTGGGGTTCTTTCCACAGTGTTACTTATTTTGCTCTGACTCAACATACCTTGAGGGTCAGAAGGACCTGTATCCCTAGTTTGTCCTTTTAAAAGCCATCTTATTTCCATTTATAAACCAGTCCCCATAAGAAGTTCCAAAAAGAAAGGGATACAAAATGTTCAGAATGAATAATTTAAGGAGACACCCTACCTTCCACCTAGGGAACCACCAGGAATGGATGTGTGCGGCTTCCCCAAAGCCAGGTACTAGTCAGGTGGAGGACTGTGTGTGTGTGTGGGGGGGGGTAGCAGTGACGCTCACTAATGGCCCAGTTATCACAGAAAAGCACATTGCCATTAACAACTGATTATACACATTATTGGGTAGCTCACAGCTAATGGGACCTGTCACAAGATCTCAGAAGACTGGGCTTATGATCTGTTGATAAATAGATACGTGCTACACGTGGGTCAGTCATTTCCTTGTTAAGAAGGAAGGTGGAAATGAAGTGACAGCCTCAGCAGGTCCACATGGACCACGTGCCTGGCTGGAGTTTGGTATCAGGACAGGAGGTGGGTTGAGATGCATCGAGACCTGTTTTCACTAAGGATAAACTAAGAACAAGGGCAGGGATACAGGTCCTTCTGCAAATACAAAGGGGCAGATGTGGCTGAGTCAATGAGAGGGAGATTTTAAAAAGTACATTGGAACTTCAACCTTTCAAAGGAAGGTGTCCCCTCGGTCTTAGCAGTCCCCTGGGAGGCTGAGAGCTTCTTCCAGGGTTGCCTTTCTGATTGTAATTCCTTCATAGGATTTTTTTTTAAAGCAGTCTAATTATTTTTGACTGTTTTTATATTTGATACTCAGATGTGAAGGGGTAATTTCCAGAAGGTTGGGGGTATCACTGCAGACCAGTATTGTGCAATGGAAACAGTAGCTGAGCTCCACTGCTTATCCTGACCCAGTTATGCAAGCTGATAATAAAGTAGGCCTGACCTTTAGGCCACAGATGCAGACACGCAGCATGATTTTACCTAAATACTTAGGATTTAGCCCAGGTTGATGTGGATGCGATCTCACTCATATTAGTGGATGGTGGCAGATGGGGACATTTCTTGAGGCTTCTCTGGAGTCAGTCCACACTGGGTACTGTTCAGCCTAGCCCACATGGGTTCTTTGAAGTCTGATGAATAAAATGCTTCCTTGGTGTTGGGAATGGAACTCAGGGCCTCAGACATGCCAGGCAAGTGCTCTACCCTTGAGTTACATCCCCAGTCCTTTCTATTTTTCTATTTCGAGACAGGATCTTACCAGGTTACCCAGGCTGGCCCCTAACTTTTGTGATCCTCCTGCCTCAGCTTCCTGAGTAGCTGGGATGGCTACTCAGGGAAAACAAACAAACAAACAAACAAAAAACCTGTTTTTTACAAGGCTGGGACCCTTTTTTGTCTAGGCTTAGGTAGATTCCATATGCCAACCCTTGGCCAGAGACCAACTCCCCAGGACATTGCAGCCGATCCTTGGACTTTGACTTCTTTCCAAACCTACTGGCTACTAATCCCTTCTCAGTCTTGGGAGTCTCCCGACTCAAAAGCCCTTGCTACTTTTCCTGGGCCTCAAGAAACACAAATGGCTTTTAAGAGAAAAGGCCAGATAGGGGACTTCCTACAGGCAACTTCTACTTCCACGTAAATAAAGAATATAAAGGGCACAACTATTCCATAGGAACCAAGGAGGGGAAAATACCGGAAGAATAGTATACATGTTAACATCTCAGCAGCTTACACCTCCATGATAAAGATGGTGATAACTATGGTGATGAAGATAAGAATGGTGATTTATATTGATGTATTGTTTTGCAGTTTCAAACTACTTACTACCTGATGTGATCCCCATGGAGGTCAGCAAGATAAAATAGTACACCAAAAGGAAATGGAGATTCAGAGATGTTTTGTGAGTTAGCCAAGGCCACGCAGCAAATAACCACAAGTCCCCATTGGTTGGTCTGGCATCTTTTTTCCTTGATAGAGGTCATGTGTCACCATTCCCTGTTTTGTGAACACCAACTGCAATCTTCTGGGGATGGGGTGGGGAAGTAATAGGAAGTGGCTTAATGACCGGTGGAGTCCTGGGTGCCAGAGGTATTAACAGAAGGGATCCTGAGACTTGTTAAACCAGCACAGTCTACGTGTTCTCTGAACAGGACCGATGTCTCTGACACAGATGTAACCTCCTGCCATAGTTGATGGGTTCTCCTGGGGAAGAAGGAAAGAAAGTTTATTTCAATGTTATTTTTTTCCTTTCTGCATTAATACCTCTAAATTTCTGCTGCTCTTTTTCTAATAAGGATTAGATGTTTACCTAATTATTCAACCAGTGAATGTGGTTGAGGATTGGACAGAGGAGGCAAAAAAAAAAAAAAAAATTTGCACTAGAAGGAAAGAGAAACGTTCTATTTTTTCAGAGAGACACAGATTTATTTCAGTTGTAGAAGCTCTTATTCAAATTCATCAGATGTAATTAATGAAAGCTAGGAGACACACACACACACTCACACACACACACACACACACACACCCCTTCCTAGGATTTTTTCATTCTTACTTGAATTATGTTGAGCTGTTTGGTCTATTGGTTCAGTACCCCAAGCCTAGTGCAGTATTGTCATCCCTTGCTTTACAACACAGTCATTATATCCCTAAACCACATTGTGATACACAGTGCCTTCTGTTTACGACTCCCGAAACTCCCACTCCATATATCACCTGCCATAAAACCCATCAAACTGCTGCTACTAAAATGGTGCACAGTGGTCTAAGCAGGAGCCAGGCAAATTGTGTGATACCCTACTGTGGTTAATGAGAGTGAAAATGTGGTTAGGATTTTATTCAGGCGATGTTCATTTGCAGGGCCATTGTAGTGAGATGGCAAAGAAAGATTCTTTTGTTAACTTGAATGACAATATATTTTCTATTGTATGGAGTGGCTCAGTGTAGAGTTTGCCAAGTTATTTGTCAATTGTAAATAAGTCAAACGGTGACCTTGAATGACGAGATTTTTGTTGCTTGGGGGTCTCGAAAACTAATTAATACACTGCGATTGTTAGATTGAGTATTGGAAACCTGTTGCCAGAATTTAAAGTACAGTAGTGTGATTCAGCTCTAATAAAGAAAAAAAAAAGTTACAGTAGACTATCTAATTTCTGTAAAATAGATACAATTTATTGCATCTCCAGCCTGGGAATTGTAAAGAAGATGGAGGATAGAAGTAGTGTTGTACCTTTTGATTTTTTTTTTTTTTTGCATTCTGCTGAAATGTGCTTATACACAGAAACCATTACTCACACTCTGAAGGATATGCTAGCATCTCCATTCAAAAATAATAAGAGCAATTAAAGAGTTTTGTTCCTTAAATAATGTTAATTCAAAGGAATTCTCACCCCTCCCCATACTCCCTTCATTTCCAACTCAAGAGCCAAGGCATTTTTATCCCAGAAAAAGGATTTCTTCAAATGGTTCAATGAACCCACTGTATCATCTCCCAGCTCCTTCTTTCCTCTCAAAACAACCGAGTGCATGGCATAGATGATAGTTACTGCTAATGATATTAGAAAACTTCCACTAGCTCTGGTTCACTTATGAAAACTTTAAAGAAAAATGAACATAGTATATGTCTGATCTCATTAACGCGTTCATTCATCACTGAGATATGAGCATCCCCAGAGCCTACCCTCCGCAATGTCGTGGAGGCAGAGCTTGTCCCTGGCACGCTCTCGCCTCTCTGCTTTGACCTTCTCCACGGCTCTCCCCAAGATGATCGGGGAGCTGCTGCAGTCCCTGCAATTGCATCGTTATTACTGTCAGAGCTAGAGCGGGCACCCCACCTGTGAGAACCAGACCCCAGGGTCTCTGCTAAGTGCTTCTTATGTGTTATTCATTATATACACACACACACAAATTCTATGAGGTAGTTTCTAGTATTTCCCACTTTAGAGACTAAAATAAATACCTTAATTAATTAATTAATTAAAAGAGAGAGATCCATAGAGACTAATTTCCCCAGGGTGAGTTAGGTCATAAGAGGCAGGATGGATTATTCCTGCCTCCCCGCCATTCTAGATATTTTGTATTCTCCCTCCCGATCATCTTCTCCTGTGGTTCTCTCCACCCCAGTTCTCTTCCCTGAAATGATGTTCTTCTGGGGAACTTCACATCTTATGATCACATCAGAGAAATCACTGGGAAGAAAGCAACAAACCCACTTCTTAAGTATTGCTGGCTGGTCCTGTCTGCACTGAACCAATTTCCTTAAAGAATCATTATCTCTACATTTATCTCTTGGCAGCCCCTGTCATGGAAGGAAGTAGTGCTAATATCATCAGGAAGAACTAAATAGGGGCTGAAAGAAGTATTATCCCACCCACAAAGCTTCTGGGAGTGCAACTGATAAATTCTATGTACACACGAGGGTCTTTGTGTGGCAACCCCACTTAGGCCATCTGCAAGGTGGAGGAGGCACACAAGCCATTCTGATGGACACCAAAGGGGAGCAAAGGTCGAACATGATTCTCCATGGTCTGACCACTTTTCAGATTGGGCCCCTCTGATGTGTGTGATTTCTTTAGGGGAAATCTGACTTCAATTGAGTCATATTGCTTTAAAAAAAAAAATCCCAACTCCAAACAGCACCACAAAAAGGAAATTAAACTATAAAAAGTGCATTAAGGTAAGGGTAGGGATCTAAGTTACTGGCCCAGAAACAAGTTAAAATCAAAGTTAAGAACAGAACCTTTATGTTGCCCTCGTTAGACATTACAGATGCCACCGGTATTTACAATTGCTTGATATAAAACAGTCTACCTCGCCATGGATGCTGACATCATCAGACTAGCACTTAGGACATGGGGATCTCCAAGGACTTTATAAACATCTCTTGCTTTTTTGTCATTCTTGTGGAAAATCAGATAAATAGAAACTATTGTTATCCAAGCCAAAGGGACAGTCACATTCCAGTTGGAAATGCCACCTTGGTTGGCATGGGGGCTTAGTGCAGATCTGGAAGCTTGCAGGTGATACTGGTGGCCTGAAAAGGCTTGGATATATTCTCCCCATGACTCAGATCCTCCCTACTTTGCAATCCACATTTCTTGTCTTAGAGATCTTCTGTGTTAAGAGGCGGACGGGTGAAGAGGGCTATAGAACAGCCTAGCCTTGGTCGGGCCACTGACAAGCTATGTGGCCTTGGGCAAGCTACTTCTCTCTCCCACGCCTACTGCCCAGGCAGAAAAACTCAGGAAAGTACAGAGCATGAAACAGCTCTGTTATCATTATATAAGAGAAAAGGAAAAAAGAAACACACAAAAGAATCAGACATCTCAAAGAAAGTTGAGACTTGTCCACAGGATTTTGCAAGTGTGTAGATGTAATATCGAATTTAATACAGGTACAGTTGTGCCCTTCCTAATTATTTCTTACACCTGGATGTGGCCCATGGGAAAATTCTCTCAGAGGCCATATATTTAGGGTCTTGTATATTTTCAGGTTTCCTTATTAAGTAGAAACCAGAAGCCTTTTTATGTCTCCATGGGGACACCTCCAGAGCTTGTATCAGCAAAAAAGAAACTATAACCTGAGGTGTTAGGGTTAGGACAGAAAACCTGAAGGGGCTCAACCCCAAAGAAATGGGAGTCCATGGGGTCTGGCCAGCCTGGTGGGCTGCTTCAGTCTCCTGGACACGGAATGGTTGCTACGTTTAAAAGGAGCTTTGCCTTTTAGAAGGGAAAAAAATTTAGAGTTCATATGTTCATTGTGTGTGTGTGTGCACATGTGAGTATGTGTATGTTGTGTTTGTATATGTCCTTGATCACCAAGGTTTGGGACTCTCCATTAGTAGTGGAAAAGAAGTAGCTCAGTGGGGGAAGGAAGGATGGAGTATATTTTCTTAAAAAAAAAAAAAGTTGGCCAATAGATATTCATTTTACATCTGGAGACACAAGGCATTGTATGATAGGTCCTCTGTGACAGCCTCTTTTAAAGAGGTGAGACAGACCTGCACTTCTTTTTTTCCTCCTTTGCTAATTGTTCTCAGACTCAGGAGATCATTCTTGGCTCATGTGCCCAAATTTGCCCAATTTTGAGATGCATGTTTGGAGGTTTAGAAAATGCTTGAGTCATGGCTACTGGCCTGGAGAAACCCTTTAGGGACTGGTCAAAGAGAAGATATGGATAAAAACAGCACCAAGTAAGAGGCTCTGCCTTTAAATGCGATGTCAAATGGGGAGAAAAAAGGGTCCAAACTTTGGGAACTCTGAAAGGGGGAACTCCAGTTCAAGAGAAGTGGGTGCTTGTAGTTGTGGGTGGAGTTGGGATGGGCAGTATCAGAGAGGAGGGTGGCGGCTCACCTCCATAAACACCTTGGTTCTGCAAACCCGGGGCCAGCAGGGGGAGCACAAGGTAATAAACAGCTTTGGTTGGAGAACTTGACTGTGATCTTGGGACTCAGGGAAGACAAGAGGGTGACCGTCATTCCTGCCATCCTCTCTTCTCTTGATTTGCCTGATGCCTCTTAAAAGTTGACCTCAATTCTCTCCAGTCTCAGTGACAGAGCTTGTTCCAAAGTAAATGCAGAAGTGAACCCCAAACCCAGCTAACCGGAAAGAGCCCACAGCAAACAAATAGAAAGTAGTCAAGGAAAAGAAAAAGGGTTCAGTTCTTAATTGTTCTCTAAAAAAAACTTCAATCGTTCGGCCTCCTGATTCTTTGAGTAATCAGGTAATACGGGGAGCTCACAGGACATTAGAGCTCAGAGATCTGTCACTTTAATATTTTCCCTGCCTCGGGAAATGGGGCTACTTAACAGAATTCAGTAAATCAATGATTGTGGAAAAGGAGATGAGGGTGTGGGGGAATCTAATGCAATCATGATAAGACTTTAGTGATGAAACGTGCATTTAAAAAGACTGCAGCCTTATGTTTATTTGTGGCAGAACTTTTTAAGTTTCTAGAAACTTGTCAACTGTAATCATAATTCTGTTCAAGGGAGGTTCCTGCTTCACTGAGTTGCTTCTGCCTGACTCTCCATGATAAACCCCTATGGACTTCCTTTTGTTCATCAAAGAACAATACAACTGCCTACCTCAGGGCCTTTTCACCTGCTTTTTGCCTTGGAAGCCCTATTCTCCATCCCTGGCTTGACCTTTCCTCTGCCTAGTGAATTTTAATTTGGTGATTCAGCATTCAGATCTGAGTTTAGGATCAGATCTGAGTTCTATAGGAAAGTCATCCATAACCCACAGACTAAGTCTCTCTGCCATTTAGTCTCAAGGTACTTTGCAGTTTTTATTCATAGCACTTAACAAAGTTGGCAAATATGTGAATATTTTGGTGCCCATTCCATTTGGCATTCTCTACTAAACCAAAAGATCCAGGGGGGACTTGAATTTGTCCTTTGTACACTCTGTTGCATCCTCAGCATGAAGGATATATAGTGCTTGGTACCTAATAAGACTCGGTAACTAATTTGTTGAATGATTAAAAAAATACAGACATTGTGAGCACTGATCAATTGCAAATAGCAGGTGCAATAGTCAGTTAACGGCTATGGAAGTAGAGAGAATGGAGACTTAAGAGAGGGCAAGGAGGGCAGGAGAGCCTTGACAAACCTTAGGTTTTGAAGGAGAGGTGTGGAACAGAAAGGCTATAGGAAGGCTGGATGCACAGCTTCAGTAATGCTGGCTGAGGGCTGCGTCAGAGATGTGATTAAAAACATAGGGATCATTGCACCATGCCCAGGTGTGCTGATGCGCCCACACAGGTGAACGTACTGTGACCTAAAGAATGTTGCTGATTGCTCTTCTCCATGAGCTTCCCACCCCCAAATCCACTCTGCTTCCTTTACACCAGGCTGACCCTGGCTCCTGTTTGGGTGTGACCAATGGAATACACCAGCAGGGAGCATTGCAAGGGAGAAAAGGGAGGTGGCAACCCACTCTTCACTCTTCCTGCTGGGACCTGACTTACTTTCACTTGCTTTCTATGAGTGGAGTGGCACTTTGTGCTCACCTGCTGCATTGGGTTCGGGCTCAGCACTAGGTCTGCCTTGCCAATAGGCCACGGGATCAAAACTGGTTCTTTGTCTAGATTCCTCCTAGAAATATCCTCTTTATTTCTGGGCAGTCTTTTGGCTGTAGGTTCTTGGCTATCTACAGAGGGAAAGGTATCCTTTTCCCCTTCCTCCACTCACTGTACAGGTGAAGATGACAGTGATAACTTGTAATCAAATACAACATCTCTGACTCAAGAAACGATTTAGAAAACCCCAAACTGATAGGGGCATGGAGAATAGAACCATTAACTGGTGAGAGTGCTTATTAGACCCGCAGTCTGCAAAATTCAGGTCACTCAAAGTTTTTGAACTGGATTATTTCTCTAGCTGACTCGGTTTCATGATCTATTCTTCTGGTGCCGAGCCTGGGTTTGCACCCCTTTTCTACCTTTCTCCCACCCCAAAAGGAAAGTAAAGTAGAACAGGAGGATAATAGGTACATGCAATTCTCTCCTGGTCCCAGCCCGATTTTCATGTTATTGGCTAGTTAGATTTTTCTCCCTGGATATATTGAACATGTACCCCCAGATCTATAAAATGTCCAATTATGAACATGCTCAGGAACCAACTCAGTTACTCTGATACATAATATAAGGACTTTAAAAAGTAGAAGAGAATAATTTAAATATGATTTTAAACCTGTGGCAGAATATTCCTCCTGGCACTCCCCTTACCCAACCCCCCGCCAGACACACAGTGCAGGAACATACCGAGTTTTCTAAATGAGGAATTGAAAAATGACCCATTTACAGGAAATCAAATGCAGCCTCTCTCACATTTTGCAAGTATCTGAAAGAAATATACGGAGATGTCTTTTCAGAATCTGCCAAGGAGAGGGCCAGCAGGGCTTGATCCCTAGGATCCCACTCACTAAGAAAGCTTGTTCTTACCGACGGAATGGTGGAAGGAAAGGCCCAGAGGTCTGGACCCCAGCTTCTCCTGGGCTTACTGGACTGGCTGACAGGTCACCCATCTCAATGACCTGAAGAAAGGGAAATATCATGGGAATTTAAGGTGGAATGACAAAATGATTATACTTATTCTCATTTTATTTTCCCTGGGATCATTTTAGACAACAATCCTGTATTAACACAACTTGTACTTTCTGTAAATAGACTCCTTCTGTTTGTTTGAAAGCTCTGCTATGGTTCCTCTTGCATTCCTTAGGGGGGAATCCTGCTCAGAGGTCATTGCCCACAATCCTAAGGCTTCTGAGGACAGCTGACGTGGCCACTGGCTGTACCACCTGTGTCCACTCTCTCCTCTCTGAGGATTCTGTAGTGGGAATGACAAAAATAAACATAAAACATCTGCGCTGTACCTGAATTAAACCCCTGGACATTTTTCTCAGCCCATTTCCCAACCTTTTCTTTTCCAGGAGGTGTTGGGCTAAAGGAAAATCAGGTACTTTACTACTGGTGTTGGAGTATTCACCATAGATAAGGGACTATTTATGAGGGCTGATTTATAAAGATATTGACTACGGTTCACTGTAGAAATTCGCTTAAGCAATAATTCCAAGCCTTGCTTGTGTTGGTGTTCCGGGGTGGCTTGACTCATTTCTAGGAAAGTCAAAAGTTGTTTAAAATAAATTATTTTAAATTCAATTTTATTTTACACATACAAGTCAACTAACTGTAGCTTCATTTCTGCCATAAGCTGGTACAAATTGGGGCAATTCTCTTAACTCCTGGATTTTTCTCATTCCCGGCTGGGAGAGGAGAAGTCTGGACTCAATGCCTCTGTGTTACCCAGCCTTGGGCTGCTGTTCCCTCTGGATTCTACTGGATGTTTCGGGAAGACTCTGTTTCCACAGACCACGGTGGTGAGATCTGTCTCCCTTGGAATGTTGCACTGCCGAAGCCCCGGTTTGACCTCTAGCTCAATAAATACCCATTGGGTACCCAATATGTGCCCAATAATAATGAGGCACACACACAAAAATCAAGAGGTATACTGCAACTACTTAAAGGGGGAATCAGCTAATTAGGGGTGAAAATGATTTCATTTATGTGTTGATGGATTCGTTTTATCTGCATATATTACACATATAAATGTCAGAAATCATGCAAAACTAATACATATTTTTCCTTCTAAATTCAACTCCAATCTGAGTCTGTTCATGAAGACCCAGTTCCCATCTCCAGAAGCTCCCATGTTCCCAGATGGATGGATTCATGGACCAATAGGAATTCATGATGAGTACCCTGGTGGTGCATGAAACTGAGACATGGCAAAATGGAGCAGTAAGGATTTTTGGATTCTCTGATATGTCTTATCTTATTCACATATCTTTCCTCTGTTGATGAGTAATGGAGATATTAATGCATTGAGCTCATATTTACTGAGTAGGGAAGCAGTGTGAGGAAGGTCGAGGTAGGCAATGTGTAAGGTGTGCTATTAAGGACTAATCAAGTCAGGCCAATGTGTCAACAGTAGGAATGGAAATCCTGGTCTTCCTGCCTCCGCACATTCCCAGTTCTTGGTACTTTGCCTTGATGGCATCTCTCCCAGTTGTGACTACTCAGTATTTTATTATTTGATTACTAGACTGTAAGCTCCTTCAAGGTGGAGATTGTGTCTTTTTTGCTCACTATGGTATCCCCAGGGGCTTGAATGGTGCCAGATGTGTTTAGAAGGCAGTCAAAAATATTGAGTAAATAAATGAATGGGATGAACTCTGGAAGAATAGGTTGAAGGAGGAAGGGAAAGAGTCTTTTAGCTGGATGGAATGGTTTGAGCAATTGCCAGGTGTAAGTGGCCCCGTGTTAATCCTTAGGCTGTTTATGAATGTTAGCAGTGGAAAACTGTTTCCCATCCTCTGACCGAGCAACTAGAGGGCTGATTGAGAGGAACTGTGGCCTCTGCATGGAGTATCTCTAGCCTCTCTTTAATAACTCAAAGAAGGAGTCTTCACCCTCCACTTGGTCTAAATTCATCTTGTACCTAGTAGGTGCTCATTAAATATTTGAGACCCAAATGAGGGCACGGATGGATTTACTGATGTTTTCTGTCCTACAACCTTTTGGAATAACAAGCTATCATTGCCTATCCCCTACCCCCTCCTGCTTCTCACTTAAGCCATGTCTTTATGCTGTGAGAAAAATGGCACAATATGGGGAAAAAAAAGCAGGGCATCTGGTTCACCAGATATGCATATGGCCACAACATATGGCAAACCCAGGGCATTTGACCATCGTGCTCATTAGGATGTGCCGGCAAGCCGGATGCCGCGCGCTCGCTGTGTCTGTGTCGTTTTTCTCTCAGCATGCCGACCTGGTGTTAATCATCAGGACACACTTGCCTTTCCGAACAAATCAGTTCTTCCACTTTTTTTCACCTCTGATTTTTTTTTTCTCCCCCTGAAATTCCCTCCTCTTCTGTGTTTACTTTCAATTGGTCGGTGGCCTTCAAACTCAGGATGGTCTTACCCTGTGGGTTCCACGAGAAACATCCACAAACCACACTAACCACAAAAAAAATGATGACAGTGGGGTGTGGTCTTTGGGGGGGGGAATGGGTGGGAACAAAATGCCAGGTTTCTTCTTCTTAAGGCACTGAAACCTTCCACACTGCTCCAAGAGCCTGGGATAATTAGCCTTTGCACAGAAATAAAGCAAACCACCCACCCTCGATGCCTTGGTTTTCACTCAGGGACTTCTCGACTTCAGGAACGAGATGTGGGGGAGAAGGCGACCCCACCCCAACCTTGGCCGACAGAACGAGATAACCAGCAATTCGCACCACCCAGAGTGAATCCATCTTCAAAAGCCAGGAAACTGTGCTTTCGTTTTGTGCACTTGATAGCTTCCCTCTAAAACCTTCTGGCTCCAGCTTTTCCCAGCCACTGTATGTTTGTATATATCCCCCCTCCCTCCCCAAGCCTCCCTTCCCACTTCTCTAAGGAAATTCCATTTTCCAGTGCTCACTGGGGATCGCAACACCATTCATTTAATACATTTGCATATTTCATTTTTGTCCAGGTCGTTCCTCTCCTGTTGCATTTCTAAAAATGAGAAATGAGATCTAAACTCATATTAACCCCGACGCCATCCCCTTTGCTTCTCGTGTTCATTGCTATCTTTTGTTTATTGTCTTTCAGCAAATTTCCAATCCTTAGGACAATGTTCCCCCACGAATCAATTAGAACCAGTTTCACAAAATAGACCTACGGATGCTCTCCACCACTCTTTCTGAATTCCAGCTGTATAGGTCCATGCCCATTCCCTGATTGCTAGATACACATTATTCCTATCATCTGCTAGTAACTATCAAAAAACAGTAACAAATTTGTCCGGAAGGATTTATTCTCCGCATAACTCCCTTCTTCTGCTTTTAAGTATTGCTGATGATTTGATTGAACTCAAAAGAGTCACAGATTTTTCTCATTTAATGCCTACTCCATTATTTCAAGGTAGGAAAAAAATGCAGATATGTTTTCTTTTAAATAGTTTTATAGACAAAGTGAAAGATTTTTCATTCTTGCTTCAAATTCATTGTGAAAACAGAAGGCAGTTTCCCCAGATGGAAATCTGTCATATCATTATGGAAATGTCAGATTTCCACCCGGGGCATATTGACAAAAAGCCATGGTTTTTGCCCAGGGGGTGGAATTTCACAAATTTTCCCAAGAAGAGCTGCACTCCTGGTAGAAGACAGAGGCAATTTCTTCCCCCGATTTCAGATTTGCGAGACTGAGTGCTAAGAGATTGGTTTCAGGCAAATACCCAAAGAAGAGAAAAGAAGACGTTTGCATCCCCATTACCAGCTCTATGGAGTTGGCTCTCCTTTGCAAGTCAGTGCTGGCCTTGTGGACTTTGGAGTTATGGTTACCCTGAGCAGCAACTCTGTGGGTGATATTGCATAAAACCAGTGTGTCCTCTTGCCAAACAGAGGACAGATTTCATTCTTTGGCCTATCTGATTCTGCCATTATAAATATCACCCCTTTAGTTAATAGATATGCTCTTCTTAAAGTCTCAATTTTGGTAATTGTATTTCCCCCCCTGGGAAAGGAGCCCTTGAAACCTCCGTTAGCAGAGTACTCAAGCGTGTGTTAGAAATATTAGCGAATCATGTCCATGCTAATGAATGATAGGACATTTAGAGGAAAATAAAACAATCCCCAAACATTTTCATACAGTTAGTCATTAGAGTCTCATGCTTTAAATAGATGAAAGAGATCTGTGATTGGCATAAGTCATGGCAAGCAACAGCCTTGGGACGTGAGGTACTCTATTCGATTACGTAGAAGTCTTGCTGCCTTGTGTAACAGCTCTCAGATTAACAAGCACAATGCAAAAAAAAAAAAAATCTAAATATTTTTTTTCTTAAATAAAGATTTGATGTTCTCAACCAAAAACCTCCTCCAAAGACTCTGTTGGTACAGGCATTCTGCTCCATTAATATAAGTGTATATATTTTTTTCCTCGTAGAAATACCTGCATTAAAAAAATGCGGCAATAACTTCAAACTTCAAAGGTCTAAACTTCAAAAGGTTTCTTGCATTCTGCTTGATGGGACAGCATCTTATGCACACATGCTTTTTTTCCCTGCTAAATGCCTTAATAATGAGCTTGGGTTCAGATTTTGTGAATCGGAGCCAAGTAACTCTATTTTATTATATTTGCTGGGAAATGAACTAGCTCAGGGTAATTAGGAAAGCAATTTTATTAGCTTCTATTTCATAAAGATTGTTTTTTAATCAGAGTCAGAACTTACTAGAAATGATTCTGTGCTCATTGCTTGGGTCTCAGGAAATGAAGTGGGGCACCGTAGGTCCTAACCCACAGGAAAGCCAATGTGATGAAGACAGAAGCTTTGCTCTTAATCTCTAACGATGCTGTAAAAATAAACCCAATCTGATGGCGTTGTAAATAAAAGGGTCACAGCTAACGAGTACCTGTGTCTAGTCTATTATAGACCAGAGCCTTGATAACTGAAGGAATGCAAGCTTTTCTTTTAATTGACCAAGGAGACTTGGATTCAAGTTGTGGAGAATCCTGGTTTGGAGACCGAGGTGGATAGTAAAGCAAAGTAGAACACTGCATTAGGTGACTGTGTCTCCAGGAGACAAATGGGAGGAGGAATTGGGACTGATAGTGTATTTCAATAATGTAGTGCAGCTGTGAAAAAGACGGATGCTCTACTGAGGCACTCGGTGCATCCTGGGAGTGTGGTGTTGTTCCTAGGAAAATGGAGATCCTGCGGTCGCCGCTGCTCCCGGCAGCCCCTTCTGGAGTGCGAGTGCCAGCGTCGTGTTTGGGGCACCTCATTATAAAGAGAACATCAATACTGTAAATTAGAGAGAACTCAGAGAAGGGTGACCAAAAAAAAAAAAAAGATAAAAGGATTAGAAGAGATGACCTATAAAGAAAGGTTAAAGGAACATAACATTTAAAGCTTGCAGGAAAAGGAGCCAGAGAGATGGAAGGCTATGCTAACTGTCTACAAATATTTGAGCAATAATAATTTTAAGGAAAGGAGAGGATTGCTTGCAGGGGCTGAGAATGGTCTAATAAGAAGTAACGGCTTGAAACTAAGGAAAGGGGAAAATGTCGGTTAGCAGACATTAGGACAAATCTCTTCCCAGTCAGGGCAATTAGGCACTGAAGAGAACTGCCTGGGGAGGCGGCTGCAGCCCCATCATCGCAAGTGGCAAGTGGTTAGGGGGGAGGCAAACCACTCGGGGAACTCCTCTGGAAAGGCAAGCCAGCCCACCCTGCTCTGAAGAGCTCCACATACCGGAGAAGTGGGCTGGGAAAGCGAGGAGAACTTTCCCAATGGCCCCAACTGTGATGGAAGCTTGTAAAAATGAGCATGTGGAGGGTGGGGGTGGAGGTGTAGATGTTGTCCAAGAAAAAAAAAAAAAAAGCCCATCATATGTGTATGGGAAATATCTTTCCGTAAAAGCTGTTCTTTTCTACTGTTGGTCATTAGTGTTGGCTCCTCGTTTGCCTTCACAGTCATCAAGACATTTACATAAATCATCACATAACACCTCCCCGAAGTCAGAACCCAAGCGGGGAGGGAGGGAGGGGTGCCTCTGACAACAAGGCACACCGTCTAAAAATGAATGGTGTGAGGTGGCACACATCAGTTTCTGTTGTGCAAGCAAAGGGAAATAGAGAAAATTGCCATGTTTTATCATGTCGGCCGAGCCAGAGCAGGTGACACCGTGATCAGGTGTGCATGCATAATCACTCCCCCAAATAATCGCCATGTGGAATAATTTCCCCCCAAATCTTGCAGCTTCAACTTATTCTCTGCAAGTGACTCATAAATCTTGGCCTTGAATGTGAATCAAGATTCCAAGCTGCAGGCTCAGGGGTTTGTTGGATTTATTCAACTTTAGTCTTTATTTATAGACATAAAAGTGTATTATTGGTTGTAACATCCAAACAAAAGAAAACAGATTGTAAGCATCCATTAATGTTTTCCCAAAAGGGAAATCGCACGTTTCTCTCGGGTCTTTCATTCTCTCCCTTGTAGTATTAAGATGATGTCATAAACTCGTAATTACTTTGTGATGTTCTTGGGCACTTTATATCTCTTGGTTCAGAGACGCCAATTCCCTCTCTGATCGGAAGGAATGCGGTGAACGATATGAGCAGGTGGAAGATAAGTCTTTGGTGGCTTGCAATTTAGAAACCTGTGAAGTTTTGAATTCCTACCACTTAAATTCTCTTTTCTGGGAGGGGAAAGATGCACTTTAAATATCTTGGGTCTTGCATTATGTACATGAGATGAGGTGTTAATTTTGTGGAACAATTACTATTGGAAAAGAAAATTATTTTGACTTACAAATGAATGCAGAGGCTATGTGAAAAAAAAAATCATTATTGCCCTTATCAGGTAGAAGTTTTTCATTCACTAATCATGTCCAGGAAAGCAAAGACACTTTAAAAGAAGGACATATTTGTATCCTATGATTAGATGTTTGACTTCTGAGTACCTGCAGCATGGGAATAAGTAAAAACACAAACCGGGGCTGTGAGAGAAAAACAAATCACAAGCTGGCGACTCTCTCTTTTCTTGGCCAAATCTTTGTTCTGTTACTCCCAGCTCATCTCTTCCATTCTGCAAGAAAGAAGCCATAAAGCATCCATTTCCAAGTCCTCTTTTAAGACTTGCTCAGATTTCTTATTGCTCATTTCGAAGCATTTTAATTTCTGACCTCTTCTGCTCCACTAGTTATAGACCCATTCACTGACCCTCTAGGATTTCCAACTCGGTGATTTATGTCCTTGCCATATTCATGTGAAGCACTAGTATCAACTGCAGAGAGAGAGAAGAGAGGGTGGGGGGAGGGAGGGGAAGAGGCTTCCTCTTTCTCCTGTGCAATGGCCGAATAATTTTCCTTTATGTTTTTTTCTGTTCTTATAATAAAATTTTTGATGTTGGTAGCTTTTAGACTTTTCTAGCAGTGCTCCCTCCCTCAAAAAAAAAAAAAAAAAAAAAGGAAAAGCGCACAAAGCGCACACAGCTTTGAGTTTTAATTGCTATAACTTGTGTAGACCCAGAGGTAGCACTTCTTTGAGTGGTAAAGTTTGGGGCAGGATGAGAAGAGAAGCTATTGACTTGTTGAGAGTGGGATGGTGGGATGCAGGGGCCGGGTCTGGGGAGTCTGGCTTCTGCCTGGGCTTCAGCACCATCCTTCTCCTGTGCAGAAGCAGAGTCCCCTTTTCTTTATTATTGAGGTATCATGGGGGTATGGAGCCATTAAGAAGGCACTGAGCCACTTTGACCATTTGTTGCCTGCTCTGGTCTTCTAAGTAGACAAGGAGGTCAACAATTACGGATGTCACTTGCGGTCCTCAGCTGTCATTCTCAATCAAGTTTTACTGAAAGGAAATTTGGCTCCAGATCTTTGTTTAGCCGGTTTATTCCATAGTCATTTCTATATTGGATTCTCATTCCTCTGCTTCATTTCCAGTGCTTTTCTGTCTCCTCTGCCTTCTTTACAATCCTAGGTGTCCAGTGAAACCACAACTCTTGTGTGCGCTCTGGGTGCCTGAGAGCCACTTTGCTTCTCTGTGACCCAGGCACATGGTGTGTGGTAATGCTGTTTAGAACTGAAAAAGAATGCAGACTAGCAAGCCTCTTTGTCAGGGTATGCATGTGTCCCACACGTCGACGGTCCTGTTTAGTTATTAGAATCTGAAAACTTAATCATACACTCTCAGAAGAGGCTTTGATAAAGAATTTTACTCCTGCATGTTCATTTAAGATTTAGACTTGACGTATTAACGCCAAATTTAAAATTGTGTCCTCCTCATTGCAGTCCTCTGTAGTTACAAGGTTCTAATAAATATTATGTCCTCCCATCATGCAATTAAAATTTTCCACCTCATTTCACAATGCAAAACATTCACATGTT
This sequence comes from Urocitellus parryii, assembly GCF_045843805.1. Taxonomy (NCBI): domain Eukaryota; kingdom Metazoa; phylum Chordata; class Mammalia; order Rodentia; family Sciuridae; genus Urocitellus; species Urocitellus parryii. The sequence continues at coordinate 79,985,692 of NC_135542.1, read as the reverse complement.
GTCAATCATTTTGAAACATGATTTTTTGACATCATATAATTTCACTTCATTTTTGCAGACAGACATCGCACCAGGAAATTATTTAAGAAAGAATCCTATTATATCTTTATTTTTCCACCAAATTTCACCTTCAAATGCAGTCATTTGTGTACATTTCAGTAACTTCAACAATAAACTCGCAAGGAGAGGGAACGGCAACTCCTCAGACAGAGAATCACATATGGGTTTTGCAACCCTAGCCAGGCTATGGCTCAGTTGCAGGCACCCGGTTAGAAAACACAGTTTTAGCCATGGGAAGTTTACAAGTCTCTCTGCATCAAGTGAAAAGGTTGCTGCTTGAGACAGCTACCACCTGGGAAGCTGGGAGAAAAACATGCGTGGGCTTTTGAACTTTCCTCTGTTTAATAACTAGCAGACACTAATGATTTGCCAAACATCCTGATTTAAAATGGCGGCAGTCAAAAGCAAGGCTGCCTGCTGGCTGTCAGGTAGCCCACCTGTTCTCCATACCAAAGTTCCCTTGACCTGTGCCCAAAGCAAAGCTGTTATCCTATAAACCACTGCTAGATGTGCATGCACATCTTGTTGGGTTCTCTCGCTAACATTCTGGTCTGCTGTCGAAGAGAAGTTTCATCCTGGAAACTCCACCTTGCCTTTTTAATGAAGGAGACCCCTTGGGGAATGATCTCATGCACAGTCTTTGGAGGGGCTGGAGTGGGAGGTGAGGTGGGGGAGAAGGGATCAGGGCTCATTTCTTGAAGGAAGAGCTTATGGGGACATATGGACCAAGGCCCTGCTCAGTTCAGTACAGGCTGGAGATCTCTTCCTAGATTTTTGAAAGAGTGGTAGATTTTTGGAGAAGGCCAACCACATTTTTCATGTCTTGGTATGGTGTTTGTGGGAGGAAAGTCAGAAAAGAACTAATCGTTGAGTGTGAGATAGATGTGAAATCAGGGAGTAGAGTTGGAATGGCATCTCTAGTCTCTAGTAGATGGTGGTGTTTTCTTTTTTGTTGTTTCTTTGTCTTTTTGGTTTTTTTAGCACAAGGTCCTGAAGAAGCAGGGGAACTTTTTTCTGGTGTGACCCGAATTGGAAGGGGGATTAGAAGAAGCTTATTAAGTGATGGTTTGTCATCATTTATTATTTAAAAAAGTTAATTTGATCAGAACTGTGGTGATATTCAAAATCATCTGGACTTTACAACCAGGTAGGCTATTATTTCCAGGAAATCACCTAAGGCCAGGGCCCTGGAAACCCCTTACCTGCTAGACCTAGTCTTTCTAACTTTCTACTACTTTTTAAGTTATTCTAGGTTGGTGTAGATGCTGCAATCTGTATATCAATAAATATATCAAAGTGAAATATTCGATAACACAGGTAAGAATTCTTTTAAGTTGGTACCATCTGAGTATAATGTGAAAGTAATCATATTCAGAATTTTATTAACGGTTAATCTTTAAAACCACCTGACATATAGTAAGATTTCATGGCACTTTCTAAAAAAAAAAACTACTGTGTACCATGCTTTATAAAATTATGTCATTTGAACCTCAAAGGGACACAACAGCGTTGGTATCATTATCTTCATTTTACCAATGTGAAATCTAAATTATATGATTAAAAAATGGCAGAGCTCAGAATCAAATCTCCCATACCCTAAATGTTTGTTCAATGAATGTTGACAATTAAATCCATACCATATTCACTTATGGATATGCAAACATGCTTATCCATTAATTATAACCACATGTGTCAAAATTCCCATCTGTTTTTTGATGGACTGATTTAAAAAGCAGAAGGAGACCCTTCATGATACACAAGAGCTTGCTTCCTCCATCTTGCTTCTACTTCAAGTCCTTTGTCATTTTCTTTAAACCCCAATTCAGAGTGTTGTCTTCAGGGATCAGGGGCTGCTTAACTTTGTTCTCTAAAGCCAACTGTGTTACAAATGAAGATAGCAATTAGCATTTATCATCCTTGGTGATTTTTGTCTCCCTCTCTGGGTTTATGTAGTGCTTATCACTGTGGTACCAAAGTGCATTGACCCACTTGCTAACTTTTCCTGAAATAATACTGGCAGGAGAATAGCCCCTTCCTCTGAGATAACAGATAACTATGGAGCTTTCTCAATATTGCAAACCCATCATCTTCTGAGCTCCTATGTTGTCTACACTTATCCTACATGAACACAATGGAATTCATATGCCATAGCAAGTGGCTCTTTCAACCACATATACACTAAAGAATCTGTGCAGCGATATGTCTATAACACTACCTACCACTTGTTTTAGGAATTGTTTAGTATAAAGAAGAGAACCTTCTCAGATAAGCTTGGAAAAATAAAGTGTTATTAATAGGCTTTGTAAACAGCTCATGAAGCCTGGATAACCCTGGGTAGTACTAATGGAACTTTGCCTCACAGAAATGGGGAAATGGGCAACTATTAGTTCCTTTCTCTCTTCCCAACATCTCTCTTCCCTGCTTCTATTTGTGTCTGTTTTATTCTCATCTCTCTGAAGACTAGTTTCCCTGTTTAGACATCTGTTTACATATGGTCCATCTTGGCTGACTTCAAATGGTAGCCTTAGCCTGCAAATCTATATAACCTTTCTGTTCATATTCCTCACATCAAAGTAATGCAGATTCTAGTTTCCCTATTTCAAATTCCTGGGAGAAAGAATCTGCAGCAGTCCACATCACACATCACTCCTTGTCTACGCAGATGTGATGGGGGAGGGGGGTGGCGAGGAGAGGTCATGCATGCTGAGCTGCTTCTTTTAGACACTGGGCAAGTCTCCTAAGAAATGGATCAGGGCTAGAGAGCTTAGTATCTCCAGAATCAAGTGTAATAAGGATTGTATGGGGTGGGGAGCACACCTAAATATGCATAATGATGAATTTTCAAGTTACTGTACTTAAGAAAGAAAAACAAAACTCTTATGCAGAAAACTATGCACTGAGCATTTTAGATACAGATGCTTTTACAGAGCATCAGGGAAACGTAGGTATCTAAAGTCCATTCTTTCTTTCCTCAAATTGAGAATTGCAAAGTTTTCCTTGCAAGTTTTCATCTGTGTTTCTGCACACAAACATATTCAGTGGAACTGGGGGAAAAGAAAGAGAAAAATAAATTCTGATAGATATTCTTCTTCTGCCCTAGAATAAACAGAAGGGCTACCATTGTACATTATCATCCATGTGATTTTTTTGTTTGTAGACATAATCATCACTAAGTATTGCTTCCTTTACACAAATGACCCTGATAACCAGATAACTGCGAAGTTCAGTTATCTGGTTTGTAAATTATAATCAAGAAGTCTAATAATCAGGGGTAAATTTCTGTCATTTGCTGAGGAAAGGTTAAATCAGAATTAGTTCTTGGGGAAAGATCCATTGAAGGGCAACTTCTCCCAGTGCCCGGGAGCTCTCCCTTCTCCTCCGGGGGCAACATTACTTTCATGTCACACATAGCCACCTCACTCAGTTCAGCTATTTTGCTAGACTTCAGTTGTACCAAGGCAGCCAGTTCATGCTCATGAGATGAAAGCATCTGTATTGAACCGGCTGAGATATCAAGTTTCTTCCTTTCATTTTTTATGGTTCCAAGTGGAATTATTATGCCCATCACAGGATGACCAGTATGGTCTATTAGCTAAGAAATATGATCCCATTTCTCGTATCCTATTTGCATACTTTCTTTTCCAAAAACTGCCTTTTGCACAGGTTGCTGGTCCTAATGTCTGTGGTTGAGGGACTGATTTCTCCCTGAAAACACTTCATCCTCCAGTTAGAGACAGGCTTTCCTGCAGGAGCTTGAAGACTCTGTTCTAGTCCTACTGAAAGAGCACACGAGCACAAAACATCTTTACATTTTCCATGTCTTCTAAAACTACATAGGAGTATTATATTTTGTTTCTCCAGCTTCAGTCCTTAGTGTCCCTAAGGGACTTACCTTGGGGGTGATGCTAAAACATGGCCATTTTCATTCATACTATCAAATTGCTCTACAGCTCAAATATAACAATGTAATGAAACCAAGTGTAGTCATACAATAACAGAAAGAATCTACAGCTCTCAATAGTCATTGGCTTCCATTTTCTTGTCCTTTGAAGTCTTGCTTAACATGGGAAAAAGTGACCAAATAGCCCTGGGCCTTTCAGGTCTATGTCAACAACAACAGAAACATTTATGGTTCTAAAAGCTTCATTAATATCATCTCATTTAATCTTTTTTTTTTTTTTTTTTTTTTTTTTTTTTTTTGGTCGTACCAGGGATTCCACCCAGGGGTTCTTAGCCACTGCCACTGAGCCATATCCTCATCCCTTTTTAATATTTTATTAGGAGTTAGAGTCTCTCTAAGTTGGTTTAGGCCTTTGCTGAATTGCTGAGGGTAGCTTTGAACTTTTGATCCTCCTGCTTCAGCCACCTGAGCTGCTGGGATTACATTCATGTGCCACCACACTCAGCTCATGTACTCTTAATCTCTCTCCCCTGTTTTGAGATGGTATTTTTGTTATCCTACTTTAGATGAAGAAAGTGAAGTTCAGAGAGGGTAAGTAACTTTCCTTGAATCACAGAACATAAAAGGAGCAGTTTAGGATTTGAACCTAGTGATTCCCGCCTTGGTGTTCATAACCACTGTAGCGTACTGCCTTCTGAATTCCACTCCAGCCAATCAATGTCATGTGAGCCTATAAAGAGCGTAGCTGAGGTGTCTGTCCTCCTCTTGTGACCATTCCCTTCTAGATATACCTAAATTCTTTTCTTCAGACCTTACCTCTCAAACATGATGGTGTGTCCAAAATCATTCTTATATCCCAATGAACCAAGAATTAATTCCCCCTTAATTCTTGTGATCATTTGACACACTATTTTACTTATTCTCCTTATTATTATTACTTGGCTTCTTCCTCTGTGAAGTTTAAGCTCCATAAGGACAGGAATTTTTGAATATTTGGATCACATTTTAGGGGGCTTATTAGCTGCTCAGTAAATATTGGTGGATAAATGAATATGCTGATGGATATCCAATAGGACTAGCTGGCTGGTGAAGCTTTGCTTCACTGTTCTCAAAATCACCTGCTCACTCTTTCTCACTGCTTCAAGTCTCAGTTATTTTATGGCCAGTGCCTGACCTGATAGTTGTTTGTCAGCTTGATTTTAGTGTGGTCTCTCTCTCTCTCTCTCTCTCTCTCTCTCTCTCCTATCCTGTCCTCCATAGCAAATTAAATCCAGTGTGTCTGTCACTTGAAGGAAGTTTCTCTGTCTTTCTGCCTCTGTCTCTTTCTTCCTTATGCTAAGACATGAAGTGGAATGAGGAAGGTGAGCATGACTTGAAATGTATTCCCAGGAGCCAAGTAGTTGAAGAACCCCCCTGTTGTCAAGAAAGCAGACCCAAGGGGGTGCAACCCTCCTGCTCTCTGTCTAAATTTCCCAATACTGTGAACAAAATGTCACCTGTATCCACACGAGGCTATTAGTTAATCATTTGCAGGAATAAAACCATCCACAAGAAATGCTCTGCTTTTTATGGGAAAGAAGACTTCAGCATCTCCCCTGATGGCATTTGCTGGATGAGTACACTATGTGTGTATTTATTTATGTAACAAACATTTCTATAGTGCTTATTACATGCCAGGTGCTATTCTAAGTAGCTCAAAAATAAATATCAATTCATCAAGTGGTATGCATTATTGTTATCATTGCTCCATCCAAATTTTAACGATTTAGAAACAGAAGAACAGAAGCAAAAAAGGGGTCAAGTAGGTTGCTTGAGACCAGAGATAATAGTGGCTGCTATGGTTGGGATCCTATGTGTCCCTTCCAACCTCCTATGTTAATTCAGGAACTTTCAGGATTAGATTATGAGAACTGTGACCTAATCAGCAGATTAATCCATTTAAAGGGGTCACTGGGGATGTGCCTCTAGGGATCATATCCTAACCCCCTGGCTCCTCCTCTCCTGTCTTTGCTTTCTGGTTGCCTTGAGCAGAGTAGTGCTCCTGCATGGTGCTCTCCCGCCATGATGTTTTGCCTCCAGGACAATGGAGCTTGCACACTATGGACTGAATATATATATATATATATATATATATATATATATATATATATATATGCATGTATATATCAGTTGTGAATACTTTGGGGAATTAGTTGTGCTGTTATTGAAAGTATTCCTCAAGTCTCTACTTTCTTACAAAGAAGATGAAAAAAGTCCACAGTGGAAGATAGGCAACTATTTTAACTTCAAAGAAAATTAACTTTCTGATCTGATTTTTCTTAATATGATTATCTAGTATAAGTGTGTACGTATATAAATATATATTAAATATATATAGAAACATACATACATCAGAATATATACATGCATATACATATATATCAAATTCTACATGGATATATTTTTGCCTAATCCATAGACCTTCATCAATATTTCTTCTTTATTCTATTTTATGCTAGCAGCTTTCTTTATGCATTTCCATTTTCCACATTTTTCAGAATGATTGGATTAGGTTGCATACGCTTCTCCTGAAATATTAAGTGCATACAATCTGCATCCACACACATTGGGCCTATAGTTATGATCTATCATTTCAAAAATCCACATGTTAAAACAAGCAAACAAACAGAATGGTCCTTGAGTGCTATGAAGTATTAGGTCCAAAGAATCCTCTGCCATTCATCTTCTCAGTAATTCAGGGACTAACAAGACCCCAGAGTTTCTGTGTCTTTGGCAGATTCTTTGTCCTAAAACCACTGAGCTCTCTCTCTGTCTCTCTCTCTCTCTCTGTCTCTCTCTCTCTCTCTCTCACACACACACACACACACACACACACACACACACACACTCACCTACTATCATTCACATTGTATATCTAAGAAGACTAATCTATTTTTTTCTTTTCTTTTTGATATTGAGGATTGAACCAGGGGTGCTTTACCACTGAGCTACATCCCAACCTTTCCAATATTTTGTTTTGATACAGGGTCTTCAGTTGCTGAGATTGGCCTCTAACTTGGGATTCTCCTGCCTCAGCCTTCCAAATTTCTGGGATTCCAGGCATTCACTAAGGTGCCTAGTGGCTACTTTTTTTCATAGTGAGTAAGTTGTCACATAGCCAAATATCTAATAGTGTGTCATTCCTGAAGTTTTTAGAGGAAATAGGAAAGATATTAACATGAACATTATCCAGATTGTTCACCTTTGTCCTCAGGAATATTTTGGGAAAAAAACAACAACAGCAATGACTAGATGGAGCATGGTTGAGCAAGATATCATTTTTAACTTTTAATTGATCCCACTCAATATTGTCTTTCCCTCCATACTGTTTTTTTTTCTTTATGATTTTGATCATTAAATACTCCCAGTGTCTAAGGTTTCACAGATGGGTCTTCCCTCTTCCCTGTTCACCTCTAAAATAGGGCAGGTTTTCTTATATGGCTTGTTGGAAATTGATCTTGTTGCTTTAGAGTCCAGCCACGATTGTTTTGGTATAATTTCCAGATAGACGGTTCTTAATGTACTAACTTTCTGGACACCTCTTTGCCTGAATTGGGTGACATAGTATTTTTCCCCCTTTTATCCCAGCAGAGTGCTGCTATGACACAAGCTCACACCTCTAAGCACAGATTTGCTTTACTTCTGACTTCTTTTGGAGTCACCTTTCAAAAGTTCTGAGTCCCTGTCCTCTGCCTTATAAGAGTTCATGACTGGCCTATGGCTAATTCTATAAGCAGAACAAAACTACCAAATACCTTCAATATTTTTATATATAATTCCTGAAAAAAAATCAACTTGATTGAGTCTGTTTGTTCCAAATGGAGAAATCTTGTGTCCTGTGTAGACATGACATTATTCACTGAGAATCTCAATCCCTAGTTATTTATGCATATATATAGTCTTATAAAGTCCAAACACCCAGATTACAGTCAGTCATCCTTTTCTGTATAATACACCAAATAAGGACACTGTAACATATGTACATATCCCAATAGTTAACACCATGGGCTAAACATCCTGATTAGTTCGTGAATTTCTTACATTTCAGCTGGATGTTTTGGCTTTGTGTAGACAGAGTACAGCATGCTTCCTAGTTTGTATCCCTTTGAATCTGCTTTACTGATGTAGAACAAAGTTTCATTTGCTTGCAGATTTTAATTTAAAAAAGAAAAGCTAATGAATGTTGGATCGTATTCCTCAGTGAAGGTAATAAGCCTCGAATGTTATATATAAAAAGCTACCGCCCTCTGATTGTCAAAGTTTACTTCTTTCTTTTCAGATTCTTCTTTGTATTGTTTTACAATCTAGGTATATCTGTTTAACATGAAATGCAGAAAATGACAGGGCTCAGACAGCTACTGCATCCAGTGACAAAGATTACTGTCATCCTGGCTCATCAGTTAATTCATCATTGGCAATGGTCCATTCCATTTCCTGGTAGCCTAGCAACAGCCAATGATGGGGAGGGCTGTTTGCCATGTGACAATGGTATGTGGTACTTTCCAGAATGCTTTTACATAAAAATAGGATGATAATTTATAAATTTACATTTTTATTTTAATAAATGGGAATATTTGGTTTTAGGGGTTGACATTCAAAAGGGAGACAATTTTATTTTGCCGACCATGACTTTAAAGTGCTGAATTGGTGACTTGATAACAGACATGGAGCTATCAATTTCACACATAAACAGGGTTTAAAGTTGAGACTGTGAATGCCTTACTTTACCTCAGTGTGAGTGGTATTTCTCCACAGATTAACTATACAGAAATAAAATAATTAAATGAGAGCTATTCTTATATCAGTGCACACGCACATGTACACACACAGGCACACTCACACAGGACATAGGATTTTGAGGCTGAACTTTGGCTCCTAATTTGTTTTTATCACTGGCTAGAAAAAAAAAAGCCAAGAAACCTTTGAGCAACAATAATAATTGTTGTCCTCAATAGTAAAAAAAAAAAAATGTGGTTTCTCAGAATCTTCCTCAGCCTCTATTGATGATTCATGGTTCAGTAACTCATTGAAAAATCTGCTCATTTGTTTTCACTGATTGAATTCCCTGATTGTTAGTGTGTATAAATGTATTAGCTGCTATTGAAGCTATCTGCTGTTAAAGAAGTGATAGAAAATTCTATTTAAATGTCATAATGCTTTTTCTCTTGTTATGACAGTATCACTGAGTAAATAGTTTTATTTTAGTGCCATAGTTAAGAAAATCTATAATCACCTCTGCATAATTTAAAAAAAAAAACCCTATATTTAGTCCCATCTGCGGAGACAGGAGTGGAAAATAGGCAACTACCTAAGACATGAATTCCGTTAAATATTAAAGAGATCTCATCAATGATTTTATTAGTCTCTGAGCTCCGTAAAGGCCTCCCTGACATCTAAAACCTAATGATTTTTTAAAATATATTTAAAGCCTTGCACTGCACCTTTAAATATTGAACAATATTGAAAAATATTGAAGCCCTTTTTTGTATATTAGCTTTAGGCAGAACTGTTGTATGATTTCCACTCCTTTCATGACATTGTAATGATGTTACCACATACAACTTTATCTTGCATGAAAAGGTGAAGTCATGAGTGATTTCTCCAATTTAAAAGCACTCAACCCTCACAGTGCTAGAAATGAATATTTTGCATATATTCATGCAACAATGATTCAATTTAAGATTTCTATTTTCAAACATTGCTTGAAACCTTCACTATGTTAGTAGTAAAATTGCCAAAATGTGTAATAAGATTTATTATAGATGAGTAGCATTTTATTTAGTATTTCATGTTAACACTAGGGTTACCTGGTTTAGCAGGGGAATTCATCTTTCTTTTCTAATCAGAGATAACATTTTATTATATTTTTAAAAATACTCTTTCCATACACATATATATGTATATTGTGGCACAAACTGAATTTTCTCTTGCTGGCAACGCAAACCCAAACATTGCTCATGTCAATGCTCAGTGTACCCTCACACAAAACCGCTCCGATTAAAAAAAGCAAGAAAGACTTCCATTTCTTCTTTGTAATCCCGGTCTCTTTTTTTCTGCAAAATAGCTCTAAAACCCTCCTGCTATACATCCTGAAAATGGGCTCAGAATTTTGCTGTGGACTTTCCCCTTTGACGGGGGCTGGTTTTACTCTTGTTTCTATGGTTTAGATGCTTGACATCCTAGCAGCATCCAAATGCACCTAAGTTTTCTAGAAGCCGCATCAATGTATAGGTCACAGGCACACAAAGTATAGGTTGGCAGAAGCTCTTAATTGAGGGGCTATGTTTCTGCAGGAGGTCTGCACAGATGGAGGGAGAGATGTATCTAAACGTGGTTACTTACCTGTGGGCTTGGAGAAGAGCGATAGGGAGGGTGTGTAACCATTTCATGACCGCACCTGTGACTGTCACAGGAGAGGCATGAAAAGGTTTAGACTCTCACTATTTTAGTGTTCATTATGCATTTTTAGGCTCTTAAGTCTTCTTTCTAGTCCAGGTTTTCAATCATTTCAGCAATGAAAGAGAGTACCTTCCACAGACAGGTTTTGTAGCATTGAAGCAATGCCCTTCCTCCCCAAGCATATTTATAAAGCATTCTCTCTCTCTCTCTCTCTCTCTCTCTCTCTCTCTCTCTCTCTCTCTCTCTCTCTCTCTCTCATTT